>NC_091191.1:38559496-38738451 GCF_040958095.1 Procambarus clarkii
TGGGGGATGATGAACGACAAAATATTGCTAAATTCGATGATTTTTTATACAAACCAAATGTAAGAAAACTAGCTAAAAAATGCAATATAATGCGAAATTCTGAGATTTGAAAGCTAAATCACATATCGTGAGAAAACATGAAGAAGTGTCGAAATATTGGTATAAACGAATATATTTACTTAAAATCACACTACATGAAAAACGTGAAAAAAGTCACTATATTACCAAATTTGAGGATTTTAACTTTAAATTATAAGGCGAGGTTTCGTATTACTTAGATCCCAGAAAAGACATATTAAAATGTTGTTTCCAATACAAATGATAAAAATCGATGTGTTTTCATTAGAATTAACTAAAATGATCCTGATTTTCCGTTTATATTACCAATGGAAGATGTACATGTTAAAACCGCTCTAATCCGGCTGAAACGTCGATATATGCAATAAAAACAGTAACTTCTCCCCTTTCAATATCTTACACAGTATTTTAACGAGAAACAAACAGTTGATTGAAAATGAAGTATTTAAGGTTATTTTCTAACCAATTATGTGTTTGCATCATTTTTATCGTATATATAATAAATTAATAACATTAAACTGAAAATTCACAAAAACGTGGAAAAACGGTAAAATATTGCCTAATTCGATGATATTTTGTTTAAATCACATAAAGAAAAAGGGGGATGATATACGTCAAAATATTGCTAAATTCGATGATTTTTAGTACAAAACAAAATGCAAGAAAACTTGCTAAAAAATGCAATATTATGCGAAATTCTGAGATTTGAAGGCCATATCACATATCATGAGAAAACATGAAGTAATATCGAAATGTTGGTATAATCGAATATATTTACGTAAAATCACACTACATGAAAAACGTGAAAAAAGTCACTATATTACCAAATTTGAGGATTTTTCCTTCAAATTATATGGCGAGGTTTCGTATTACTTAGATCCCAGAAAAGACATATTAAAATGTTGTTTCCAATACAAATGATAAAAATCGATGTGTTTTCATTAGAATTAACTAAAATGTTCCTGATTTTCCGTTTATATTACCAATGGAAGATGTACACGTAAAACCGCTCTAATCCGGCTGAAACGTCGATGTATGCAATAAAAACAGAACTTCTCCCCTTTTAATATCTTACACAGTATTTTAACGATAAACAAGTAATTGGTTGCAAATGAAGTATTTAAGGTTATTTCTAACCAATTATGTGTTTGCATCATTTTATCGTATATATAATGAAATTAATAATCAATATACTGAAAATTCACAAAAACGTGGAAAATCGGCAAAATTATTGCCTAATTCGATGATATTTTGTTTAAATCACATAAGGGAAAAGGGGGATGATGAACGTTAAAATATTGCTAAATTCGATGAATTTTTATACAAACCAAATGCAAGAAAACTAGCTAAAAAATGCAATAAAATGCGAAATTCTGAGATTTGAAGGCTAAATCACATATCGTGAGAAAACATGAAGTAGTGTCGACATATTGGTATAAACGAATATATTTACTTAAAATCACGCTACATGAAAAACGTGAAAAAAGTCACTATATTACCAAATTTGAGGATTTTGACTTCAAATTATAAGGCGAGGTTTCGTATTACTTAGATCCCAGAAAAGACATATTAAAATGTTGTTTCCAATACAAATGATAAAAATCGATGTGTTTTCATTAGAATTAACTTAAATGATCCTGATTTTCCGTTTATATTACCAATGGAAGATGTACACGTAAAACCGCTCTAATCCGGCTGAAACGTCGATATATGCAATAAAAACAGAACTTCTCCCCTTTTAATATCTTACACAGTATTTTAACGATAAACAAGTAATTGGTTGCAAATGAAGTATTTAAGGTTATTTTCTAACCAATTATGTGTTTGCATCATTTTTATCGTATATATAATGAAATAATATCAATATACTGAAAATTCACAAAAACGTGGAAAACGGCAAAATATTGCCTAATTCGATGATATTTTGTTTAAATCACATAAGGGAAAAGGGGGATGATGAACGTTAAAATATTGCTAAATTCGATGAATTTTTATACAAACAAAATGCAAGAAAACTAGCTAAAAAATGCAATAAAATGCGAAATTCTGAGATTTGAAGGCTAAATCACATATCGTGAGAAAACATGAAGTAGTGTCGACATATTGGTATAAACGAATATATTTACTTAAAATCACGCTACATGAAAAACGTGAAAAAAGTCCCTATATTACCAAATTTGAGGATTTTGACTTCAAATTATAAGGCGAGGTTTCGTATTACTTAGATCCCAGAAAAGATATATTAAAATGTTGTTTCCAATACAAATGATAAAAATCGATGTGTTTTCATTAGAATTAACTTAAATGATCCTGATTTTCCGTTTATATTACCAATGGAAGATGTACATGTAAAACCGCTCTAATCCGGCTGAAACGTCGATATATGCAATAAAAACAAAACTTCTCCCCTTTTAATATCTTACACAGTATTTTAACGAGAAACAAGTAATTGGTTGCAAATGAAGTATTTAAGGTTATTTTCTAACCAATTATGAGTTTGCATCATTTTTATCGTATATATAATAAATTAATAACAATAAACTGAAAATTCACAAAAACGTGGAACAAGGGCAAAATATTGCCTAATTCGATGATATTTTGTTTAAATCACATAAGGGAAAAGGGGGATGATGAACGTCAAAATATTGCTAAATTCGATGATTTTTTATACAAACCAAATGCAAGAAAACTAGCTAAAAAATGCAATATAATGCGAAATTCTGAGATTTGAAAGCTAAATCACATATCGTGAGAAAACATGAAGAAGTGTCGAAATATTGGTATAAACGAATATATTTACTTAAAATCACACTACATGAAAAACGTGAAAAAAGTCACTATATTACCAAATTTGAGGATTTTAACTTTAAATTATAAGGCGAGGTTTCGTATTACTTAGATCCCAGAAAAGACATATTAAAATGTTGTTTCCAATACAAATGATAAAAATCGATGTGTTTTCATTAGAATTAACTAAAATGTTCCTGATTTTCCGTTTATATTACCAATGGAAGATGTACACGTAAAACCGCTCTAATCCGGCTGAAACGTCGATATATGCAATAAAAACAGAACTTCTCCCCTTTTAATATCTTACACAGTATTTTAACGATAAACAAGTAATTGGTTGCAAATGAAGTATTTAAGGTTATTTTCTAACCAATTATGTGTTTGCATCATTTTTATCGTATATATAATGAAATAATATCAATATACTGAAAATTCACAAAAACGTGGAAAACGGCAAAATATTGCCTAATTCGATGATATTTTGTTTAAATCACATAAGGGAAAAGGGGGATGATGAACGTTAAAATATTGCTAAATTCGATGAATTTTTATACAAACAAAATGCAAGAAAACTAGCTAAAAAATGCAATAAAATGCGAAATTCTGAGATTTGAAGGCTAAATCACATATCGTGAGAAAACATGAAGTAGTGTCGACATATTGGTATAAACGAATATATTTACTTAAAATCACGGTACATGAAAAACGTGAAAAAAGTCCCTATATTACCAAATTTGAGGATTTTGACTTCAAATTATAAGGCGAGGTTTCGTATTACTTAGATCCCAGAAAAGATATATTAAAATGTTGTTTCCAATACAAATGATAAAAATCGATGTGTTTTCATTAGAATTAACTTAAATGATCCTGATTTTCCGTTTATATTACCAATGGAAGATGTACATGTAAAACCGCTCTAATCCGGCTGAAACGTCGATATATGCAATAAAAACAAAACTTCTCCCCTTTTAATATCTTACACAGTATTTTAACGAGAAACAAGTAATTGGTTGCAAATGAAGTATTTAAGGTTATTTTCTAACCAATTATGAGTTTGCATCATTTTTATCGTATATATAATAAATTAATAACAATAAACTGAAAATTCACAAAAACGTGGAACAAGGGCAAAATATTGCCTAATTCGATGATATTTTGTTTAAATCACATAAGGGAAAAGGGGGATGATGAACGTCAAAATATTGCTAAATTCGATGATTTTTTATACAAACCAAATGCAAGAAAACTAGCTAAAAAATACAATATTATGCGAAATTCTGAGATTTGAAGGCTAAATCACATATCGTGGGAAAACATGAAGTACTGCCGAAATGTTGGTATAAACGAATATATTTACTTAAAATCACACTACATGAAAAACGTGAAAAAAGTCACTATATTACCAAATTTGAGGATTTTAACTTTAAATTATAAGGCGAGGTTTCGTATTACTTAGATCCCAGAAAAGACATATTAAAATGTTGTTTCCAATACAAATGATAAAAATCGATGTGTTTTCATTAGAATTAACTAAAATGATCCTGATTTTCCGTTTATATTACCAATGGAAGATGTACATGTTAAACCGCTCTAATCCGGCTGAAACGTCGATATATGCAATAAAAACAGTACTTCTCCCCTTTCAATATCTTACACAGTATTTTAACGAGAAACAAACAGTTGATTGAAAATGAAGTATTTAAGGTTATTTTCTAACCAATTATGTGTTTGCATCATTTTTATCGTATATATAATAAATTAATAACATTAAACTGAAAATTCACAAAAACGTGGAAAAACGGTAAAATATTGCCTAATTCGATGATATTTTGTTTAAATCACATAAAGAAAAAGGGGGATGATATACGTCAAAATATTGCTAAATTCGATGATTTTTAGTACAAAACAAAATGCAAGAAAACTTGCTAAAAATGCAATATTATGCGAAATTCTGAGATTTGAAGGCCATATCACATATCATGAGAAAACATGAAGTAATATCGAAATGTTGGTATAATCGAATATATTTACGTAAAATCACACTACATGAAAAACGTGAAAAAAGTCACTATATTACCAAATTTGAGGATTTTTCCTTCAAATTATATGGCGAGGTTTCGTATTACTTAGATCCCAGAAAAGACATATTAAAATGTTGTTTCCAATACAAATGATAAAAATCGATGTGTTTTCATTAGAATTAACTAAAATGTTCCTGATTTTCCGTTTATATTACCAATGGAAGATGTACACGTAAAACCGCTCTAATCCGGCTGAAACGTCGATGTATGCAATAAAAACAGAACTTCTCCCCTTTTAATATCTTACACAGTATTTTAACGATAAACAAGTAATTGGTTGCAAATGAAGTATTTAAGGTTATTTTCTAACCAATTATGTGTTTGCATCATTTTTATCGTATATATAATGAATAATAATCAATATACTGAAAATTCACAAAAACGTGGAAAACGGCAAAATATTGCCTAATTCGATGATATTTTGTTTAAATCACATAAGGGAAAAGGGGGATGATGAACGTTAAAATATTGCTAAATTCGATGAATTTTTATACAAACCAAATGCAAGAAAACTAGCTAAAAAATGCAATAAAATGCGAAATTCTGAGATTTGAAGGCTAAATCACATATCGTGAGAAAACATGAAGTAGTGTCGACATATTGGTATAAACGAATATATTTACTTAAAATCACGCTACATGAAAAACGTGAAAAAAGTCCCTATATTACCAAATTTGAGGATTTTGACTTCAAATTATAAGGCGAGGTTTCGTATTACTTAGATCCCAGAAAAGACATATTAAAATGTTGTTTCCAATACAAATGATAAAAATCGATGTGTTTTCATTAGAATTAACTTAAATGATCCTGATTTTCCGTTTATATTACCAATGGAAGATGTACACGTAAAACCGCTCTAATCCGGCTGAAACGTCGATATATGCAATAAAAACAAAACTTCTCCCCTTTTAATATCTTACACAGTATTTTAACGATAAACAAGTAATTGGTTGCAAATGAAGTATTTAAGGTTATTTTCTAACCAATTATGTGTTTGCATCATTTTTATCGTATATATAATGAAATAATATCAATATACTGAAAATTCACAAAAACGTGGAAAACGGCAAAATATTGCCTAATTCGATGATATTTTGTTTAAATCACATAAGGGAAAAGGGGGATGATGAACGTTAAAATATTGCTAAATTCGATGAATTTTTATACAAACAAAATGCAAGAAAACTAGCTAAAAACTGCAATAAAATGCGAAATTCTGAGATTTGAAGGCTAAATCACATATCGTGAGAAAACATGAAGTAGTGTCGACATATTGGTATAAACGAATATATTTACTTAAAATCACGCTACATGAAAAACGTGAAAAAAGTCCCTATATTACCAAATTTGAGGATTTTGACTTCAAATTATAAGGCGAGGTTTCGTATTACTTAGATCCCAGAAAAGATATATTAAAATGTTGTTTCCAATACAAATGATAAAAATCGATGTGTTTTCATTAGAATTAACTTAAATGATCCTGATTTTCCGTTTATATTACCAATGGAAGATGTACATGTAAAACCGCTCTAATCCGGCTGAAACGTCGATATATGCAATAAAAACAAAACTTCTCCCCTTTTAATATCTTACACAGTATTTTAACGAGAAACAAGTAATTGGTTGCAAATGAAGTATTTAAGGTTATTTTCTAACCAATTATGAGTTTGCATCATTTTTATCGTATATATAATAAATTAATAACAATAAACTGAAAATTCACAAAAACGTGGAACAAGGGCAAAATATTGCCTAATTCGATGATATTTTGTTTAAATCACATAAGGGAAAAGGGGGATGATGAACGTCAAAATATTGCTAAATTCGATGATTTTTTATACAAACCAAATGCAAGAAAACTTGCTAAAAAATGCAATATAATGCGAAATTCTGAGATTTGAAAGCTAAATCACATATCGTGAGAAAACATGAAGAAGTGTCGAAATATTGGTATAAACGAATATATTTACTTAAAATCACACTACATGAAAAACGTGAAAAAAGTCACTATATTACCAAATTTGAGGATTTTAACTTTAAATTATAAGGCGAGGTTTCGTATTACTTAGATCCCAGAAAAGACATATTAAAATGTTGTTTCCAATACAAATGATAAAAATCGATGTGTTTTCATTAGAATTAACTAAAATGTTCCTGATTTTCCGTTTATATTACCAATGGAAGATGTACACGTAAAACCGCTCTAATCCGGCTGAAACGTCGATATATGCAATAAAAACAGAACTTCTCCCCTTTTAATATCTTACACAGTATTTTAACGATAAACAAGTAATTGGTTGCAAATGAAGTATTTAAGGTTATTTTCTAACCAATTATGTGTTTGCATCATTTTTATCGTATATATAATGAAATAATATCAATATACTGAAAATTCACAAAAACGTGGAAAACGGCAAAATATTGCCTAATTCGATGATATTTTGTTTAAATCACATAAGGGAAAAGGGGGATGATGAACGTTAAAATATTGCTAAATTCGATGAATTTTTATACAAACAAAATGCAAGAAAACTAGCTAAAAAATGCAATAAAATGCGAAATTCTGAGATCTGAAGGCTAAATCACATATCGTGAGAAAACATGAAGTAGTGTCGACATATTGGTATAAACGAATATATTTACTTAAAATCACGGTACATGAAAAACGTGAAAAAAGTCCCTATATTACCAAATTTGAGGATTTTGACTTCAAATTATAAGGCGAGGTTTCGTATTACTTAGATCCCAGAAAAGATATATTAAAATGTTGTTTCCAATACAAATGATAAAAATCGATGTGTTTTCATTAGAATTAACTTAAATGATCCTGATTTTCCGTTTATATTACCAATGGAAGATGTACATGTAAAACCGCTCTAATCCGGCTGAAACGTCGATATATGCAATAAAAACAAAACTTCTCCCCTTTTAATATCTTACACAGTATTTTAACGAGAAACAAGTAATTGGTTGCAAATGAAGTATTTAAGGTTATTTTCTAACCAATTATGAGTTTGCATCATTTTTATCGTATATATAATAAATTAATAACAATAAACTGAAAATTCACAAAAACGTGGAACAAGGGCAAAATATTGCCTAATTCGATGATATTTTGTTTAAATCACATAAGGGAAAAGGGGGATGATGAACGTCAAAATATTGCTAAATTCGATGATTTTTTATACAAACCAAATGCAAGAAAACTAGCTAAAAAATACAATATTATGCGAAATTCTGAGATTTGAAGGCTAAATCACATATCGTGGGAAAACATGAAGTACTGCCGAAATGTTGGTATAAACGAATATATTTACGTAAAATCACACTACATGAAAAACGTGAAAAAAGTCACTATATTACCAAATTTGAGGATTTTAACTTCAAATTATATCTCGAGGTTTCGTATTACTTAGATCCCAGAAAAGACATTTTAAAATGTTGTTTCCAATACAAATGATATAAATCGATGTATTTTCATTAGAATTAACTAAAATGTTCCTGATTTTTCGTTTATATTACCAATGGAAGATTTACACGTAAAACCGCTCTAATCCTGGCTGAAACGTCGATATATGCAATAAAAACAGAACTTCTCCCCTTTCAATATCTTTCACAGTATTTTAACGAGAAACAAACAGTTGATTGAAAATGAAGTATTTAAAGTTATTTTCTAACCAATTATGTGTTTGCATCATTTTTATCGTATATATAATAAATTAATAACATTAAACTGAAAATTCACAAAAACGTGGAAAAACGGCAAAATATTGCCTAATTCGATGATATTTTGTTTAAATCACATAAAGAAAAAGGGGGATGATATACGTCAAAATATTGCTAAATTCGATGATTTTTAGTACAAAACAAAATGCAAGAAAACTTGCTAAAAATGCAATATTATGCGAAATTCTGAGATTTGAAGGCCATATCACATATCGTGAGAAAACATGAAGTAATATCGAAATGTTGGTATAATCGAATATATTTACGTAAAATCACAATACATGAAAAACGTGAAAAAAGTCACTATATTACCAAATTTGAGGATTTTTCCTTCAAATTATATGGCGAGGTTTCGTATTACTTAGATCCCAGAAAAGACATATTAAAATGTTGTTTCCAATACAAATGATAAAAATCAATGTGTTTTCATTAGAATTAACTAAAATGTTCCTGATTTTCCGTTTATATTACCAATAGAAGATTTACACGTAAAACCGCTCTAATCCGGCTGAAACGTCGATATATGCAATAATAACAGAACTTCTCCCCTTTTAAATATCTTACACAGTATCATAACGAGAAACAAATAGTTGGTTGATAATGAAGTATTTCTGGTTAATTTCTAACCAATTATATGTTTGCATCATTTTAATCGTATATATAATTAATTAATAACAATAAACTGAAAATTCACAAAAACGTGGAAAATCGGCAAAATATTGCCTAATTCGTTGATATTTTGTTTAAATCACATAAGGGAAATGGGGGATGATGAACGACAAAATATTGCTAAATTCGATGATTTTTTATACAAACCAAATGTAAGAAAACTAGCTAAAAAATGCAATATAATGCGAAATTCTGAGATTTGAAAGCTAAATCACATATCGTGAGAAAACATGAAGAAGTGTCGAAATATTGGTATAAACGAATATATTTACTTAAAATCACACTACATGAAAAACGTGAAAAAAGTCACTATATTACCAAATTTGAGGATTTTAACTTTAAATTATAAGGCGAGGTTTCGTATTACTTAGATCCCAGAAAAGACATATTAAAATGTTGTTTCCAATACAAATGATAAAAATCGATGTGTTTTCATTAGAATTAACTAAAATGATCCTGATTTTCCGTTTATATTACCAATGGAAGATGTACATGTAAAACCGCTCTAATCCGGCTGAAACGTCGATATATGCAATAAAAACAGTACTTCTCCCCTTTCAATATCTTACACAGTATTTTAACGAGAAACAAACAGTTGATTGAAAATGAAGTATTTAAGGTTATTTTCTAACCAATTATGTGTTTGCATCATTTTTATCGTATATATAATAAATTAATAACATTAAACTGAAAATTCACAAAAACGTGGAAAAACGGTAAAATATTGCCTAATTCGATGATATTTTGTTTAAATCACATAAAGAAAAAGGGGGATGATATACGTCAAAATATTGCTAAATTCGATGATTTTTAGTACAAAACAAAATGCAAGAAAACTTGCTAAAAAATGCAATATAATGCGAAATTCTGAGATTTGAAGGCTAAATCACATATCGTGAGAAAACATGAAGTAGTGTCGAAATATTGGTATAAACGAATATATTTACTTAAAATCACACTACATGAAAAACGTGAAAAAAATCACTATATTACCAAATTTGAGGATTTTAACTTTAAATTATATGGCGAGGTTTCGTATTACTTAGATCCCAGAAAAGACATATTAAAATGTTGTTTCCAATACAAATGATATAAATCGATGTATTTTCATTAGAATTAACTAAAATGTTCCTGATTTTTCGTTTGTATTGCCAATGGAAGATTTACACGTAAAACCGCTCTAATCCGGCTGAAACATCGATATATGCAATAAAAACAGAACTCCCCTTTCAATATCTTTCACAGTATTTTAACGAGAAACAAACAGTTGATTGAAAATGAAGTATTTAAAGTTATTTTCTAACCAATTATGTGTTTGCATCATTTTTATCGTATATATAATAAATTAATAACATTAAACTGAAAATTCACATAAAACGTGGAAAAACGGCAAAATATTGCCTAATTCGATGATATTTTGTTTAAATCACATAAAGAAAAAGGGGGATGATATACGTCAAAATATTGCTAAATTCGATGATTTTTAGTACAAAACAAAATGCAAGAAAACTTGCTAAAAAATGCAATATTATGCGAAATTCTGAGATTTGAAGGCCATATCACATATCGTGAGAAAACATGAAGTAATATCGAAATGTTGGTATAATCGAATATATTTACGTAAAATCACACTACATGAAAAACGTGAAAAAAGTCACTATATTACCAAATTTGAGGATTTTTCCTTCAAATTATATGGCGAGGTTTCGTATTACTTAGATCCCAGAAAAGACATATTAAAATGTTGTTTCCAATACAAATGATAAAAATCGATGTGTTTTCATTAGAATTAACTAAAATGTTCCTGATTTTCCGTTTATATTACCAATGGAAGATGTACACGTAAAACCGCTCTAATCCGGCTGAAACGTCGATATATGCAATAAAAACAGAACTTCTCCCCTTTTAATATCTTACACAGAATATTAACGATAAACAAGTAATTGGTTGCAAATGAAGTATTTAAGGTTATTTTCTAACCAATTATGTGTTTGCATCATTTTTATCGTATATATAATGAAATAATATCAATATACTGAAAATTCACAAAAACGTGGAAAACGGCAAAATATTGCCTAATTCGATGATATTTTGTTTAAATCACATAAGGGAAAAGGGGGGATGATGAACGTTAAAATATTGCTAAATTCGATGAATTTTTATACAAACCAAATGCAAGAAAACTAGCTAAAAAATGCAATAAAATGCGAAATTCTGAGATTTCAAGGCTAAATCACATATCGTGAGAAAACATGAAGTAGTGTCGACATATTGGTATAAACGAATATATTTTCTTAAAATCACACTACATGAAAAACGTGAAAAAAGTCCCTATATTACCAAATTTGAGGATTTTGACTTCAAATTATAAGGCGAGGTTTCGTATTACTTAGATCCCAGAAAAGACATATTAAAATGTTGTTTCCAATACAAATGATAAAAATCGATGTGTTTTCATTAGAATTAACTTAAATGATCATGATTTTCCGTTTATATTACCAATGGAAGATGTACATGTAAAACCGCTCTAATCCGGCTGAAACGTCGATATATGCAATAAAAACAAAACTTCTCCCCTTTTAATATCTTACACAGTATTTTAACGAGAAACAAGTAATTGGTTGCAAATGAAGTATTTAAGGTTATTTTCTAACCAATTATGAGTTTGCATCATTTTTATCGTATATATAATAAATTAATAACAATAAACTGAAAATTCACAAAAACGTGGAACAAGGGCAAAATATTGCCTAATTCGATGATATTTTGTTTAAATCACATAAGGGAAAAGGGGGATGATGAACGTCAAAATATTGCAAAATTCGATGATTTTTTATACAAACCAAATGCAAGAAAACTAGCTAAAAAATACAATATTATGCGAAATTCTGAGATTTGAAGGCTAAATCACATATCGTGGGAAAACATGAAGTACTGCCGAAATGTTGGTATAAACGAATATATTTACGTAAAATCACACTACATGAAAAACGTGAAAAAAGTCACTATATTACCAAATTTGAGGATTTTAACTTCAAATTATATCTCGAGGTTTCGTATAACTTAGATCCCAGAAAAGACATTTTAAAATGTTGTTTCCAATACAAATGATATAAATCGATGTATTTTCATTAGAATTAACTAAAATGTTCCTGATTTTTCGTTTATATTACCAATGGAAGATTTACACGTAAAACCGCTCTAATCCGGCTGAAACGTCGATATATGCAATAAAAACAGAACTTCTCCCCTTTCAATATCTTTCACAGTATTTTAACGAGAAACAAACAGTTGATTGAAAATGAAGTATTTAAAGTTATTTTCTAACCAATTATGTGTTTGCATCATTTTTATCGTATATACAATAAATTAATAACATTAAACTGAAAATTCACAAAAACGTGGAAAAACGGCAAAATATTGCCTAATTCGATGATATTTTGTTTAAATCACATAAAGAAAAAGGGGGATGATATACGTCAAAATATTGCTAAATTCGATGATTTTTAGTACAAAACAAAATGCAAGAAAACTTGCTAAAAATGCAATATTATGCGAAATTCTGAGATTTTAAGGCCATATCACATATCGTTAGAAAACATGAAGTAATATCGAAATGTTGGTATAATCGAATATATTTACGTAAAATCACACTACATGAAAAACGTGAAAAAAGTCACTATATTACCAAATTTGAGGATTTTTCCTTCAAATTATATGGCGAGGTTTCGTATTACTTAGATCCCAGAAAAGACATATTAAAATGTTGTTTCCAATACAAATGATAAAAATCAATGTGTTTTCATTAGAATTAACTAAAATGTTCCTGATGTTAAATTAATAACATTAAACTGAAAATTCACAAAAACGTGGAAAAACGGCAAAATATTGCCTAATTCGATGATATTTTGTTTAAATCACATAAAGAAGAAGGGGGATGATATACGTCAAAATATTGCTAAATTCGATGATTTTTAGTACAAAACAAAATGCTAGAAAACTTGCTAAAAAATGCAATATTATGCGAAATTCTGAGATTTAAAGGCCAAATCACATATCGTGAGAAAACATGAAGTAATATCGAAATATTGGTATAATCGAATATATTTACGTAAAATCACACTACATGAAAAACGTGAAAAAAGTCACTATATTACCAAATTTGAGGACTTTAACTTCAAATTTTAAGGCGAGGTTTCGTATTACTTAGATCCCAGAAAAGACATATTAAAATGTTGTTTCCAATACAAATGATAAAAATCGATGTGTTTTCATTAGAATTAACTAAAATGTTCCTGATTATCCGTTTATATTACCAATGGAAGATGTACACGTAAAACCGCTCTAATCCGGCTGAAACGTCGATATATGCAATAAAAGCAGAACTTCTCCCTTTTTAATATCTTACACAGTATTTTAACGAGAAACAAGTAATTAGTTGCAAATGAAGTATTTAAGGTTATTTTCAAACCAATTATGTGTTTGCATAATATTTATCGTATATATAATGAATTAATAACAAACTGAAAATTCTTGAAAACGGCAAAATATTGTCTAATTCGATGATATTTTGTTTAAATCACATAGGGGAAATGGGGGATGATGAACGTCAAAATATTGCTAAATTCCATGATTTTTTATACAAACCAAATGCAAGAAAACTAGCTAAAAAATGCAATATAATGCGAAATTCTGAGATTTGAAGGCTAAATCACATATCGTGAGAAAACATGAAGTAGTGTCGAAATATTGGTATAAACGAATATATTTACGTAAAATCACACTACATGAAAAACGTGAAAAAAGTCACTATATTACCAAATTTGAGGATTTGAACTTCAAATTATATGACGAGGTTTCGTATTACTTTGATCCCAGAAAAGACATATTAAAATGTTGTTTCCAATACAAATGATAAAAGTCGATGTGTTTTCATTAGAATTAACTAAAATGTTCCTGATTTTCCGTTTATATTACCAATGGAAGATGTACACGTAAAACCGGTCTAATCCGGCTGAAACGTCGATATATGCAATAAAAACAGAACTTCTCAACTTGTCTTAATCTTAGTAATCTTAGTAATCTTGTCTTAATAATCTTACACAGTATTTTAACGAGAAACAAGTAATTGGTTGCAAATGAAGTATTTTAAGTTATTTTCTAACCAATTATGTGTTTGCATCATTTTTATCGTATATATAATGAATTAATAACAAACTAAAAATTCCCAAAAACGTGGAAAACGGCAAAATATTGCCTAATTCGATGATATTTTGTTTAAATCACATAAGGGAAACGGGGGATGATGAAAGTCAAAATTCACATCACAGTCAAAATATTGCTAAATTCGAAGAATTTTTATACAAACCAAATTGCAACAAAACTAGCTAAAAAATGCAAAAAAAAACGAAATTCTGAGATTTGAAGGCTAAATCACATATCGTGAGAAAACATGAAGTAGTGTCGAAATATTGGTTTAAACGAATATATTTACTAAAAATCACACTACATGAAAAACGTGAAAAAATTAACTATATTACCAAATTTGAGGATTTTAACTTCAAATTATAAGGCGAGGTTTCGTATTACTTGAATCCCAGAAAAGACATATTAAAATGTTGTTTCCAATACAAATGATAAAAATCGATGTGTTTTCATTAGAATTAACTAAAATGATCCTGATTTTCCGTTTATATTACCAATGGAAGATGTACATGTAAAACCGTTCTAATCCGACTGAAACGTCGATATATGCAATAAAAACGGAACTTCTCCCCTTTTAATATCTTACACAGTGTTTTAACGAAAAACAAGTAATTAATTGCAAATGAAGTATTTAAGGTTATTTTCTAACTAATTATGTGTTTGCATCATTTTTATCGAATATATAATAAATTAATACCATTAAACTGAAAATTCACAAAAACGTGGAAAAACGGCAAAATATTGCCTAATTCGATGATATTTTGTTTAAATCACATAAAGAAAAAGGGGGATGATATACGTCAAAATATTGCTAAATTCGATCATTTTTAGTACAAAACAAAATGCAAGAAAACTTGCTAAAAAATGCAATATTATGCGAAATTCTGAGATTTGAAGGCCAAATCACATATCGTGAGAAAACATCAAGTAATATCGAAATATTGGTATAATCGAATATATTTACGTAAAATCACACTACATGAAAAACGTGAAAAAAGTCACTATATTACCAAATTTGAGGATTTTAACTTCAAATTTTAAGGCGAGGTTTCGTATTACTTAGATCCCAGAAAAGACATATTAAAATGTTGTTTCCAATACAAATGATAAAAATCGATGTGTTTTCATTAGAATTAACTAAAATGTTCCTGATTTTCCTTTATATTACCAATGGAAGATGTACACGCAAAACTGCTCTAATCCGGCTGAAACGTCGATATATGCAATAAAAACAGAACTTCTCCCCTTTTAAATATCTTACACAGTAGCATAACGAGAAACAAATAGTTGGTTGATAATGAAGTATTTCTGGTTAATTTCTAACCAATTATATGTTTGCATCATTTTTATCGTATATATAATGAATTAATAACAATAAACTGAAAATTCACAAAAACGTGGAAAAACGTCAAAATATTGCTAAATTCGATGATTTTTTATACAAACCAAATGCAAGAAAACTAGTTAAAAAATGCAATATAATGCGAAATTCTGAGATTTGAAGGCTAAATCACATATCGTGAGAAAACATGAAGTAGTGTCGAAATATTGGTATAAACGAATATATTTACGTAAAATCACACTACATGAAAAACGTGAAAAAAGTCACTATATTACCAAATTTGAGGATTTGAACTTCAAATTATATGGCGAGGTTTCGTATTACTTTGATCCCAGAAAAGACATATTAAAATGTTGTTTCCAATACAAATGATAAAAGTCGATGTGTTTTCATTAGAATTAACTAAAATGTTCCTGATTTTCCGTTTATATTACCAATGGAAGATGTACACGTAAAACCGGTCTAATCCGGCTGAAACGTGGATATATGCAATAAAAACAGAACTTCTCCCCTTTTAATATTTTACACAGTATTTTAACGAGAAACACGTAATTTGTTGCAAATGAAGTATTTAAGGTTATTTTCTAACCAATTATATGTTTGCATCATTATTATCGTATATATAATAAATTAATACCAATAAACTGAAAATTCACAAAAACGTGGAACAAGGGGCAAAATATTGCCTAATTCGATGATATTTTGTTTAAATCACATAAGGGAAAAGGGGGATGATGAACGTCAAAATATTGCTAAATTCCATGATTTTTTATACAAACCAAATGCAAGAAAACTAGCTAAAAAATGCAATATAATGCGAAATTCTGAGATTTGAAGGCTAAATCACATATCGTGAGAAAACATGAAGTAGTGTCGAAATATTGGTATAAACGAATATATTTACGTAAAATCACACTACATGAAAAACGTGAAAAAAGTCACTATATTACCAAATTTGAGGATTTTAACTTCAAATTATAAGGCGAGGTTTCGTATTACTTAGATCCCAGAAAAGACATATTAAAATGTTGTTTCCAATACAAATGATAAAAATCGATGTGTTTTCATTAGAATTAACTAAAATGATCCTGATTTTCCGTTTATATTACCAATGGAAGATGTACATGTAAAACCGTTCTAATCCGGCTGAAACGTCGATATATGCAATAAAAACAGAACTTCTCCCCTTTTAATATCTTACACAGTATTTTAACGAGAAACAAGTAATTGGTTGCAAATGAAGTATTTAATGTTATTTTCTAACCAATTATGTGTTTGCATCATTTTTATCGTATATATAATGAATTAATAACAAACTGAAAATTCCCAAAAGCGTGGAAAACGGCAAAATATTGCCTAATTCGATGATATTTTGTTTAAATCACATAAGGGAAAAGGGGGATGATGAACGTCAAAATATTGCTAAATTCGATGATTTTTTATACAAACCAAATGCAAGAAAACTAGCTAAAAAATGCAATAAAATGCGAAATTCTCAGATTTGAAGGCTAAATCACATATCGTGAGAAAACATGAAGTAGTGTCGAAATATTGGTATAAACGAATATATTTACCTAAAATCACACTACATGAAAAACGTGAAAAAAGTCACTATATTACCAAATTTGAGGATTTTAACTTCAAATTATAAGGCCAGGTTTAGTATTACTTAGATCCCAGAAAAGACATATTAAAATGTTGTTTCCAATACAAATGATAAAAATCGATGTGTTTTAATTAGAATTAACTAAAATGATCTTGATTTTCCGTTAATATTACCAATGGAAGATGTACACGTAAAACCGCTCTAATCCGGCTGAAACGTCGATATATGCAATAAAAACAGAACTTCTCCCCTTTTAAATATCTTACACAGTATCATAACGAGAAACAAATAGTTGGTTGAAAATGAAGTATTTCTGGTTAATTTCTATCCAATTATATGTTTGCATCATTTTTATCGTATATATAATGAATTAATAACAATAAACTGAAAATTCACAAAAACGTTGAAAACGGCAAAATATTGCCTAATTCGATGATATTTTGTTTAAATCACATAGGGGAAATGGGGGATGATGAACGTCAAAATATTGCTAAATTCCATGATTTTTTATACAAACCAAATGCAAGAAAACTTGCTAAAAAATGCAATATAATGCGAAATTCTGAGATTTGAAGGCTAAATCACATATCGTGAGAAAACATGAAGTAGTGTCGAAATATTGGTATAAACGAATATATTTACGTAAAATCACACTACATGAAAAACGTGAAAAAAGTCACTATATTACCAAATTTGAGGATTTGAACTTCAAATTATATGGCGAGGTTTCGTATTACTTTGATCCCAGAAAAGACATATTAAAATGTTGTTTCCAATACAAATGATAAAAGTCGATGTGTTTTCATTAGAATTAACTAAAATGTTCCTGATTTTCCGTTTATATTACCAATGGAAGATGTACATGTAAAACCGTTCTAATCCGGCTGAAACGTCGATATATGCAATAAAAACGGAACTTCTCCCCTTTTAATATCTTACACAGTGTTTTAACGAGAAACAAGTAATTAATTGCAAATGAAGTATTTCTGGTTAATTTCTAACTAATTATGTGTTTGCATCATTTTTATCGTATATATAATAAATTAATAACAATAAACTGAAAATTCACAAAAACGTGGAAAAACGGCAAAATATTGCCTAATTCGATGATATTTTGTTTAAATCACATAGGGAAAATGGGGGATGATGAACGTCAAAATATTTCTAAATTCGATGATTTTTTATACAAACCAAATGCAAGAAAACTTGCTAAAAAATTCAATATAATGCGAAATTCTGAGATTTGAAGGCCAAATCACATATCATGAGAAAACATGAAGTAATATCGAAATATTGGTATAATCGAATAAATTTACGTAAAATCACACTACATGAAAAACGTGAAAAAAGTCACTATATTACCAAATTTGAGGATTTTAACTTCAAATTATAAGGCGAGGTTTCGTATTACTTAGATCCCAGAAAAGACATATTAAAATATTGTTTCCAATACAAATGATAAAAATCGATGTGTTTTCATTAGAATTAACTAAAATGTTCCTGATTTTCCGTTTATATTACCAATGGAAGATGTACACGTAAAACCGCTCTAATCTGGCTGAAACGTCGATATATGCAATAAAAACAGAATTTCTCCCCTTTTAATATCTTACACAGTATTTTAACGAGAAACAAGTAATTGGTTGCAAATGAAGTATTTAATGTTATTTTCTAACCAATTATGTGTTTGCATCATTTTTATCGTATATATAATGAATTAATAACAAACTGAAAATTCCCAAAAACGTGGAAAACGGCAAAATATTGCCTAATTCGATGATATTTTGTTTAAATCACATAAGGGAAACGGGGGATGATGAACGTCAAAATATTGCTAATTCGAAGAATTTTTATACAAACCAAATTGCAACAAAACTAGCTAAAAAATGCAAAAAAAAACGAAATTCTGAGATTTGAAGGCTAAATCACATATCGTGAGAAAACATGAAGTAGTGTCGAAATATTGGTTTAAACGAATATATTTACTAAAAATCACACTACATAAAAAACGTGAAAAAATTCACTATATTACCAAATTTGAGGATTTTAACTTCAAATTATAAGGCGAGGTTTCGTATTACTTGAATCCCAGAAAAGACATATTAAAATGTTGTTTCCAATACAAATGATAAAAATCGATGTGTTTTCATTAGAATTAACTAAAATGATCCTGATTTTCCGTTTATATTACCAATGGAAGATGTACATGTAAAACCGTTCTAATCCGGCTGAAACGTCGATATATGCAATAATAACGGAACTTCTCCCCTTTTAATATCTTACACAGTGTTTTAACGAGAAACAAGTAATTAATTGCAAATGAAGTATTTAAGGTTATTTTCTAACTAATTATGTGTTTGCATCATTTTTATCGTATATATAATAAATTAATAACATGAAACTGAAAATTCACAGAAACGTTGAAATACGGCAAAATATTGCCTAATTCGATGATATTTTGTTTAAATCACATAAAGAAAAAGGGGGATGATATACGTCAAAATATTGCTAAATTCGATGATTTTTAGTACAAAACAAAATGCAAGAAAATTTGCTAAAAAATTCAATATTATGCGAAATTCTGAGATTTGAAGGCCAAATCACATTTCATGAGAAAACATGAAGTAATATCGAAATATTGGTATAATCGAATATATTTACGTAAAATCACACCACATGAAAAACGTGAAAAAAGTCACTATATTACCAAATTTGAGGATTTTAACTTCAAATTATAAGGCGAGGTTTCGTATTACTTAGATCTCAGAAAAGACATTTTAAAATGTTGTTTCCAGTACAAATGATAAAAATCGATGTGTTTTCATTAGAATTAACTAAAATGTTCCTGATTTTCCTTTATATTACCAATGGAAGATGTACACGTAAAACCGCTCTAATCCGGCTGAAACGTCGATATATGCAATAAAAACAGAACATCTCCCCTTTTAAATATATTACACAGTATCATAACGAGAAACAAATAGTTGGTTGATAATGAAGTATTTCTGGTTAATTTCTAACCAATTATATGTTTGCATCATTTTTATCTTATATATATAATGAATTAATAACAATAAACTGAAAATTCACAAAAACGTGGAAAAACGGCAAAATATTGCCTAATTCGATGATATTTTGTTTAAATCACATAGGGAAAATGGGGGATGATGAACGTCAAAATATTGCTAAATTCGATGATTTTTTATACAAACCAAATGCAAGAAAACTAGCTAAAAAATGCAATATAATGCGAAATTCTGAGATTTGAAGGCTAAATCACATATCGTGAGAAAACATGAAGTAGTGTCGAAATATTGGTATAAACGAATATATTTACGTAAAATCACACTACATGAAAAACGTGAAAAAAGTCACTATATTACCAAATTTGAGGATTTTAACTTCAATTTATAAGGCGAGGTTTCGTATTACTTAGATCCCAGAAAAGACATATTAAAATATTGATTCCAATACAAATGATAAAAATCGATGTGTTTTCATTAGAATTAACTTAAATGTTCCTGATTTTCCGTTTATATTACCAATGGAAGATGTACACGTAAAACCGCTCTAATCTGGCTGAAACGTCGATATATGCAATAAAAACAGAACTTCTCCCCTTTTAATATCTTACACAGTATTTTAACGAGAAACAAGTAATTGGTTGCAAATGCAGTATTTAATGTTATTTTCTAACCAATTATGTGTTTGCATCATTTTTATCGTATATATAATGAATTAATAACAAACTGAAAATTCCCAAAAGCGCGGAAAACGGCAAAATATTGCCTAATTCGATGATATTTTGTTTAAATCAAATTAGGGAAAAGGGGGATGATGAACGTCAAAATATTGCTAAATTCGAAGAATTTTTATACAAACCAAATGCAAGAAAACTAGCTAAAAAATGCAATAAAATGCGAAATTGTCAGATTTGAAGGCTAAATCACATATCGTGAGAAAACATGAAGTAGTGTCGAAATATTGGTATAAACGAATATATTTACCTAAAATCACACTACATGAAAAACGTGAAAAAAGTCACTATATTACCAAATTTGAGGATTTTAACTTCAAATTATAAGGCCAGGTTTAGTATTACTTAGATCCCAGAAAAGACATATTAAAATGTTGTTTCCAATACAAATGATAAAAATCGATGTGTTTTAATTAGAATTAACTAAAATGATCCTGATTTTCCGTTAATATTACCAATGGAAGATGTACACGTAAAACCGCTCTAATCCGGCTGAAACGTCGATATATGCAATAAAACAGAACTTCTCCCCTTTCAATATCTTACACAGTATTTTAACGAGAAACAAACAGTTGATTGAAAATAAAGTATTTAAGGTTATTTTCTAACCAATTATGTGTTTGCATCATTTTTATCGTATATATAATAAATTAATAACAATAAACTGAAAATTCACAAAAACTTGGAAAAACGGCAAAATATTGCCTAATTCGATGATATTTAGTACAAAACAAAATGCAAGAAAACTTGCTAAAAATGCAATATTATGCGAAATTCTGAGATTTGAAGGCCAAATCACATATCGTGAGAAAACATGAAGTAATATCGAAATATTGGTATAAACGAATATATTTACGTAAAATCACACTACATGAAAAACGTGAAAAAAGTCACTATATTACCAAATTTGAGGATTTTAACTTCAAATTATATGGCGAGGTTTCGTATTACTTAGATCCCAGAAAAGACATATTAAAATGTTGTTTCCAATACAAATGATAAAAATCGATGTGTTTTCATTAGAATTAACTAAAATGTTCCTGATTTTCCTTTATATTACCAATGGAAGATGTACACGTAAAACCGCTCTAATCCGGCTGAAACGTCGATATATGCAATAAAAACAGAACATCTCCCCTTTTAAATATATTACACAGTATCATAACGAGAAACAAATAGTTGGTTGATAATGAAGTATTTCTGGTTAATTTCTAACCAATTATATGTTTGCATCATTTTTATCTTATATATATAATGAATTAATAACAATAAACTGAAAATTCACAAAAACGTGGAAAAACGGCAAAATATTGCCTAATTCGATGATATTTTGTTTAAATCACATAGGGAAAATGGGGGATGATGAACGTCAAAATATTGCTAAATTCGATGATTTTTTATACAAACCAAATGCAAGAAAACTAGCTAAAAAATGCAATATAATGCGAAATTCTGAGATTTGAAGGCTAAATCACATATCGTGAGAAAACATGAAGTAGTGTCGAAATATTGGTATAAACGAATATATTTACGTAAAATCACACTACATGAAAAACGTGAAAAAAGTCACTATATTACCAAATTTGAGGATTTTAACTTCAATTTATAAGGCGAGGTTTCGTATTACTTAGATCCCAGAAAAGACATATTAAAATATTGTTTCCAATACAAATGATAAAAATCGATGTGTTTTCATTAGAATTAACTTAAATGTTCCTGATTTTCCGTTTATATTACCAATTGAAGATGTACACGTAAAACCGCTCTAATCTGGCTGAAACGTCGATATATGCAATAAAAACAGAACTTCTCCCCTTTTAATATCTTACACAGTATTTTAACGAGAAACAAGTAATTGGTTGCAAATGCAGTATTTAATGTTATTTTCTAACCAATTATGTGTTTGCATCATTTTTATCGTATATATAATGAATTAATAACAAACTGAAAATTCCCAAAAGCGCGGAAAACGGCAAAATATTGCCTAATTCGATGATATTTTGTTTAAATCAAATTAGGGAAAAGGGGGATGATGAACGTCAAAATATTGCTAAATTCGAAGAATTTTTATACAAACCAAATGCAAGAAAACTAGCTAAAAAATGCAATAAAATGCGAAATTGTCAGATTTGAAGGCTAAATCACATATCGTGAGAAAACATTAAGTAGTGTCGAAATATTGGTATAAACGAATATATTTACCTAAAATCACACTACATGAAAAACGTGAAAAAAGTCACTATATTACCAAATTTGAGGATTTTAACTTCAAATTATAAGGCCAGGTTTAGTATTACTTAGATCCCAGAAAAGACATATTAAAATGTTGTTTCCAATACAAATGATAAAAATCGATGTGTTTTAATTAGAATTAACTAAAATGATCCTGATTTTCCGTTAATATTACCAATGGAAGATGTACACGTAAAACCGCTCTAATCCGGCTGAAACGTCGATATATGCAATAAAACAGAACTTCTCCCCTTTCAATATCTTACACAGTATTTTAACGAGAAACAAACAGTTGATTGAAAATAAAGTATTTAAGGTTATTTTCTAACCAATTATGTGTTTGCATCATTTTTATCGTATATATAATAAATTAATAACAATAAACTGAAAATTCACAAAAACTTGGAAAAACGGCAAAATATTGCCTAATTCGATGATATTTAGTACAAAACAAAATGCAAGAAAACTTGCTAAAAATGCAATATTATGCGAAATTCTGAGATTTGAAGGCCAAATCACATATCGTGAGAAAACATGAAGTAATATCGAAATATTGGTATAAACGAATATATTTACGTAAAATCACACTACATGAAAAACGTGAAAAAAGTCATTATATTACCAAATTTGAGGATTTTCACTTCAAATTATATGGCGAGGTTTCGTATTACTTAGATCCCAGAAAAGACATATTAAAATGTTGTTTCCAATACAAATGATAAAAATCAATGTGTTTTCATTAGAATTAACTAAAATGTTCCTGATTTTCCGTTTATATTACCAATGGAAGATGTACAAGTAAAACCGCTCTAATCCGGCTGAAACGTCGATATATGCAATAAAAACAGAACTTCTCCTCTTTCAATATCTTACACAGTATTTTAACGAGAAACAAACAGTTGATTGAAAATGAAGTATTTAAGGATATTTTCTAACCAATTATGTGTTTGCATCATTTTTATCGAATATGTAATAAATTAATAACAATAAACTGAAATTTCACAAAAACGTGGAAAAACGGCAAAATATTGCCTAATTCGATGATATTTTGGTTAAATCACATAAAGAAAAAAGGGGATGATTAACGTCAAAATATTGCTATATTCGATGATTTTTAGTACAAAACAAAATGCAAGAAAACTTGCTAAAAAATGCAATATTATGCGAAATTCTGAGATTTGAAGGCCAAATCACATATCGTGAGAAAACATGAAGTAATATCGAAATATTGGTATAATCGAATATATTTACGTAAAATCACACTACATGAAAAACGTGAAATAAGTCACTATATTACCAAATTTGAGGATTTTAACTTCAAATTATATGACGAGGTTTCGTACTACTTAGATCCCAGAAAAGACATATTAAAATGTTGTTTCAAATACAAATGATAAACATCAATGTGTTTTCATTAGAATTAACTAAAATGTTCCTGATTTTCCGTTTATATTACCAATGGAAGATGTACCCGTAAAATCGCTCTAATCCGGCTGAAACGTCGATATATGCAATAAAAACAGAACTTCTCCCCTTTTAAATATCTTACACAGTATCATAACGAGAAACAAATAGTTGGTTGATAATGAAGTATTTCTGGTTAATTTCTATCCAATTATATGTTTGCATCATTTTTATCGTATATATAATGAATTATTAACAATAAACTGAAAATTCACAAAAACGTGAAAAAACTGCAAAATATTGCCTAATTCGATGATATTTTGTTTAAATCACATAGGGAAAATGGGGGATGATGAGCGTCAAAATATTGCTAAATTCGATGATTTTTTATACAAACCAAATGCAAGAAAACTAGCTAAAAAATGCAATATAATGCGAAATTCTGAGATTTGAAGGCTAAATCACATATCGTGAGAAAATACGAAGTAGTGTCGAAATATTGGTATAAACGAATATATTTACGTAAAATCACACTACATGAAAAACGTGAAAAAAGTCACTATATTACCAAATTTGAGGATTTGAACTTCAAATTATATGGCGAGGTTTCGTATTACTTTGATCCCAGAAAAGACATATTAAAATGTTGTTTCCAATACAAATGATAAAAGTCGATGTGTTTTCATTAGAATTAACTAAAATGTTCCTGATTTTCCGTTTATATTACCAATGGAAGATGTACACGTAAAACCGGTCTAATCCGGCTGAAACGTCGATATATGCAATAAAAACAGAACTTCTCAACTTGTAAATATCTTACACAGTATTTTAACGAGAAACAAGTAATTGGTTGCAAATGAAGTATTTAATGTTATTTTCTAACCAATTATGTGTTTGCATCATTTTTATCGTATATATAATGAATTAATAACAAACTGAAAATTCCCAAAAGCGCGGAAAACGGCAAAATATTGCCTAATTCGATGATATTTTGTTTAAATCAAATTAGGGAAAAGGGGGATGATGAACGTCAAAATATTGCTAAATTCGAAGAATTTTTATACAAACCAAATGCAAGAAAACTAGCTAAAAAATGCAATAAAATGCGAAATTGTCAGATTTGAAGGCTAAATCACATATCGTGAGAAAACATGAAGTAGTGTCGAAATATTGGTATAAACGAATATATTTACCTAAAATCACACTACATGAAAAACGTGAAAAAAGTCACTATATTACCAAATTTGAGGATTTTAACTTCAAATTATAAGGCCAGGTTTAGTATTACTTAGATCCCAGAAAAGACATATTAAAATGTTGTTTCCAATACAAATGATAAAAATCGATGTGTTTTAATTAGAATTAACTAAAATGATCCTGATTTTCCGTTAATATTACCAATGGAAGATGTACACGTAAAACCGCTCTAATCCGGCTGAAACGTCGATATATGCAATAAAACAGAACTTCTCCCCTTTCAATATCTTACACAGTATTTTAACGAGAAACAAACAGTTGATTGAAAATAAAGTATTTAAGGTTATTTTCTAACCAATTATGTGTTTGCATCATTTTTATCGTATATATAATAAATTAATAACAATAAACTGAAAATTCACAAAAACTTGGAAAAACGGCAAAATATTGCCTAATTCGATGATATTTAGTACAAAACAAAATGCAAGAAAACTTGCTAAAAATGCAATATTATGCGAAATTCTGAGATTTGAAGGCCAAATCACATATCGTGAGAAAACATGAAGTAATATCGAAATATTGGTATAAACGAATATATTTACGTAAAATCACACTACATGAAAAACGTGAAAAAAGTCACTATATTACCAAATTTGAGGATTTTAACTTCAAATTATATGGCGAGGTTTCGTATTACTTAGATCCCAGAAAAGACATATTAAAATGTTGTTTCCAATACAAATGATAAAAATCGATGTGTTTTCATTAGAATTAACTAAAATGTTCCTGATTTTCCTTTATATTACCAATGGAAGATGTACACGTAAAACCGCTCTAATCCGGCTGAAACGTCGATATATGCAATAAAAACAGAACATCTCCCCTTTTAAATATATTACACAGTATCATAACGAGAAACAAATAGTTGGTTGATAATGAAGTATTTCTGGTTAATTTCTAACCAATTATATGTTTGCATCATTTTTATCTTATATATATAATGAATTAATAACAATAAACTGAAAATTCACAAAAACGTGGAAAAACGGCAAAATATTGCCTAATTCGATGATATTTTGTTTAAATCACATAGGGAAAATGGGGGATGATGAACGTCAAAATATTGCTAAATTCGATGATTTTTTATACAAACCAAATGCAAGAAAACTAGCTAAAAAATGCAATATAATGCGAAATTCTGAGATTTGAAGGCTAAATCACATATCGTGAGAAAACATGAAGTAGTGTCGAAATATTGGTATAAACGAATATATTTACGTAAAATCACACTACATGAAAAACGTGAAAAAAGTCACTATATTACCAAATTTGAGGATTTTAACTTCAATTTATAAGGCGAGGTTTCGTATTACTTAGATCCCAGAAAAGACATATTAAAATATTGTTTCCAATACAAATGATAAAAATCGATGTGTTTTCATTAGAATTAACTTAAATGTTCCTGATTTTCCGTTTATATTACCAATTGAAGATGTACACGTAAAACCGCTCTAATCTGGCTGAAACGTCGATATATGCAATAAAAACAGAACTTCTCCCCTTTTAATATCTTACACAGTATTTTAACGAGAAACAAGTAATTGGTTGCAAATGCAGTATTTAATGTTATTTTCTAACCAATTATGTGTTTGCATCATTTTTATCGTATATATAATGAATTAATAACAAACTGAAAATTCCCAAAAGCGCGGAAAACGGCAAAATATTGCCTAATTCGATGATATTTTGTTTAAATCAAATTAGGGAAAAGGGGGATGATGAACGTCAAAATATTGCTAAATTCGAAGAATTTTTATACAAACCAAATGCAAGAAAACTAGCTAAAAAATGCAATAAAATGCGAAATTGTCAGATTTGAAGGCTAAATCACATATCGTGAGAAAACATGAAGTAGTGTCGAAATATTGGTATAAACGAATATATTTACCTAAAATCACACTACATGAAAAACGTGAAAAAAGTCACTATATTACCAAATTTGAGGATTTTAACTTCAAATTATAAGGCCAGGTTTAGTATTACTTAGATCCCAGAAAAGACATATTAAAATGTTGTTTCCAATACAAATGATAAAAATCGATGTGTTTTAATTAGAATTAACTAAAATGATCCTGATTTTCCGTTAATATTACCAATGGAAGATGTACACGTAAAACCGCTCTAATCCGGCTGAAACGTCGATATATGCAATAAAACAGAACTTCTCCCCTTTCAATATCTTACACAGTATTTTAACGAGAAACAAACAGTTGATTGAAAATAAAGTATTTAAGGTTATTTTCTAACCAATTATGTGTTTGCATCATTTTTATCGTATATATAATAAATTAATAACAATAAACTGAAAATTCACAAAAACTTGGAAAAACGGCAAAATATTGCCTAATTCGATGATATTTAGTACAAAACAAAATGCAAGAAAACTTGCTAAAAATGCAATATTATGCGAAATTCTGAGATTTGAAGGCCAAATCACATATCGTGAGATAACATGAAGTAATATCGAAATATTGGTATAAACGAATATATTTACGTAAAATCACACTACATGAAAAACGTGAAAAAAGTCATTATATTACCAAATTTGAGGATTTTCACTTCAAATTATATGGCGAGGTTTCGTATTACTTAGATCCCAGAAAAGACATATTAAAATGTTGTTTCCAATACAAATGATAAAAATCAATGTGTTTTCATTAGAATTAACTAAAATGTTCCTGATTTTCCGTTTATATTACCAATGGAAGATGTACAAGTAAAACCGCTCTAATCCGGCTGAAACGTCGATATATGCAATAAAAACAGAACTTCTCCTCTTTCAATATCTTACACAGTATTTTAACGAGAAACAAACAGTTGATTGAAAATGAAGTATTTAAGGATATTTTCTAACCAATTATGTGTTTGCATCATTTTTATCGTATATGTAATAAATTAATAACAATAAACTGAAATTTCACAAAAACGTGGAAAAACGGCAAAATATTGCCTAATTCGATGATATTTTGGTTAAATCACATAAAGAAAAAAGGGGATGATTAACGTCAAAATATTGCTATATTCGATGATTTTTAGTACAAAACAAAATGCAAGAAAACTTGCTAAAAAATGCAATATTATGCGAAATTCTGAGATTTGAAGGCCAAATCACATATCGTGAGAAAACATGAAGTAATATCGAAATATTGGTATAATCGAATATATTTACGTAAAATCACACTACATGAAAAACGTGAAATAAGTCACTATATTACCAAATTTGAGGATTTTAACTTCAAATTATATGACGAGGTTTCGTACTACTTAGATCCCAGAAAAGACATATTAAAATGTTGTTTCAAATACAAATGATAAACATCAATGTGTTTTCATTAGAATTAACTAAAATGTTCCTGATTTTCCGTTTATATTACCAATGGAAGATGTACCCGTAAAATCGCTCTAATCCGGCTGAAACGTCGATATATGCAATAAAAACAGAACTTCTCCCCTTTTAAATATCTTACACAGTATCATAACGAGAAACAAATAGTTGGTTGATAATGAAGTATTTCTGGTTAATTTCTATCCAATTATATGTTTGCATCATTTTTATCGTATATATAATGAATTATTAACAATAAACTGAAAATTCACAAAAACGTGAAAAAACTGCAAAATATTGCCTAATTCGATGATATTTTGTTTAAATCACATAGGGAAAATGGGGGATGATGAGCGTCAAAATATTGCTAAATTCGATGATTTTTTATACAAACCAAATGCAAGAAAACTAGCTAAAAAATGCAATATAATGCGAAATTCTGAGATTTGAAGGCTAAATCACATATCGTGAGAAAATACGAAGTAGTGTCGAAATATTGGTATAAACGAATATATTTACGTAAAATCACACTACATGAAAAACGTGAAAAAAGTCACTATATTACCAAATTTGAGGATTTGAACTTCAAATTATATGGCGAGGTTTCGTATTACTTTGATCCCAGAAAAGACATATTAAAATGTTGTTTCCAATACAAATGATAAAAGTCGATGTGTTTTCATTAGAATTAACTAAAATGTTCCTGATTTTCCGTTTATATTACCAATGGAAGATGTACACGTAAAACCGGTCTAATCCGGCTGAAACGTCGATATATGCAATAAAAACAGAACTTCTCAACTTGTAAATATCTTACACAGTATTTTAACGAGAAACAAGTAATTGGTTGCAAATGAAGTATTTAATGTTATTTTCTAACCAATTATGTGTTTGCATCATTTTTATCGTATATATAATGAATTAATAACAAACTGAAAATTCCCAAAAGCGCGGAAAACGGCAAAATATTGCCTAATTCGATGATATTTTGTTTAAATCAAATTAGGGAAAAGGGGGATGATGAACGTCAAAATATTGCTAAATTCGAAGAATTTTTATACAAACCAAATGCAAGAAAACTAGCTAAAAAATGCAATAAAATGCGAAATTGTCAGATTTGAAGGCTAAATCACATATCGTGAGAAAACATGAAGTAGTGTCGAAATATTGGTATAAACGAATATATTTACCTAAAATCACACTACATGAAAAACGTGAAAAAAGTCACTATATTACCAAATTTGAGGATTTTAACTTCAAATTATAAGGCCAGGTTTAGTATTACTTAGATCCCAGAAAAGACATATTAAAATGTTGTTTCCAATACAAATGATAAAAATCGATGTGTTTTAATTAGAATTAACTAAAATGATCCTGATTTTCCGTTAATATTACCAATGGAAGATGTACACGTAAAACCGCTCTAATCCGGCTGAAACGTCGATATATGCAATAAAACAGAACTTCTCCCCTTTCAATATCTTACACAGTATTTTAACGAGAAACAAACAGTTGATTGAAAATAAAGTATTTAAGGTTATTTTCTAACCAATTATGTGTTTGCATCATTTTTATCGTATATATAATAAATTAATAACAATAAACTGAAAATTCACAAAAACTTGGAAAAACGGCAAAATATTGCCTAATTCGATGATATTTAGTACAAAACAAAATGCAAGAAAACTTGCTAAAAATGCAATATTATGCGAAATTCTGAGATTTGAAGGCCAAATCACATATCGTGAGAAAACATGAAGTAATATCGAAATATTGGTATAAACGAATATATTTACGTAAAATCACACTACATGAAAAACGTGAAAAAAGTCACTATATTACCAAATTTGAGGATTTTAACTTCAAATTATATGGCGAGGTTTCGTATTACTTAGATCCCAGAAAAGACATATTAAAATGTTGTTTCCAATACAAATGATAAAAATCGATGTGTTTTCATTAGAATTAACTAAAATGTTCCTGATTTTCCTTTATATTACCAATGGAAGATGTACACGTAAAACCGCTCTAATCCGGCTGAAACGTCGATATATGCAATAAAAACAGAACATCTCCCCTTTTAAATATATTACACAGTATCATAACGAGAAACAAATAGTTGGTTGATAATGAAGTATTTCTGGTTAATTTCTAACCAATTATATGTTTGCATCATTTTTATCTTATATATATAATGAATTAATAACAATAAACTGAAAATTCACAAAAACGTGGAAAAACGGCAAAATATTGCCTAATTCGATGATATTTTGTTTAAATCACATAGGGAAAATGGGGGATGATGAACGTCAAAATATTGCTAAATTCGATGATTTTTTATACAAACCAAATGCAAGAAAACTAGCTAAAAAATGCAATATAATGCGAAATTCTGAGATTTGAAGGCTAAATCACATATCGTGAGAAAACATGAAGTAGTGTCGAAATATTGGTATAAACGAATATATTTACGTAAAATCACACTACATGAAAAACGTGAAAAAAGTCACTATATTACCAAATTTGAGGATTTTAACTTCAATTTATAAGGCGAGGTTTCGTATTACTTAGATCCCAGAAAAGACATATTAAAATATTGTTTCCAATACAAATGATAAAAATCGATGTGTTTTCATTAGAATTAACTTAAATGTTCCTGATTTTCCGTTTATATTACCAATTGAAGATGTACACGTAAAACCGCTCTAATCTGGCTGAAACGTCGATATATGCAATAAAAACAGAACTTCTCCCCTTTTAATATCTTACACAGTATTTTAACGAGAAACAAGTAATTGGTTGCAAATGCAGTATTTAATGTTATTTTCTAACCAATTATGTGTTTGCATCATTTTTATCGTATATATAATGAATTAATAACAAACTGAAAATTCCCAAAAGCGCGGAAAACGGCAAAATATTGCCTAATTCGATGATATTTTGTTTAAATCAAATTAGGGAAAAGGGGGATGATGAACGTCAAAATATTGCTAAATTCGAAGAATTTTTATACAAACCAAATGCAAGAAAACTAGCTAAAAAATGCAATAAAATGCGAAATTGTCAGATTTGAAGGCTAAATCACATATCGTGAGAAAACATGAAGTAGTGTCGAAATATTGGTATAAACGAATATATTTACCTAAAATCACACTACATGAAAAACGTGAAAAAAGTCACTATATTACCAAATTTGAGGATTTTAACTTCAAATTATAAGGCCAGGTTTAGTATTACTTAGATCCCAGAAAAGACATATTAAAATGTTGTTTCCAATACAAATGATAAAAATCGATGTGTTTTAATTAGAATTAACTAAAATGATCCTGATTTTCCGTTAATATTACCAATGGAAGATGTACACGTAAAACCGCTCTAATCCGGCTGAAACGTCGATATATGCAATAAAACAGAACTTCTCCCCTTTCAATATCTTACACAGTATTTTAACGAGAAACAAACAGTTGATTGAAAATAAAGTATTTAAGGTTATTTTCTAACCAATTATGTGTTTGCATCATTTTTATCGTATATATAATAAATTAATAACAATAAACTGAAAATTCACAAAAACTTGGAAAAACGGCAAAATATTGCCTAATTCGATGATATTTAGTACAAAACAAAATGCAAGAAAACTTGCTAAAAATGCAATATTATGCGAAATTCTGAGATTTGAAGGCCAAATCACATATCGTGAGATAACATGAAGTAATATCGAAATATTGGTATAAACGAATATATTTACGTAAAATCACACTACATGAAAAACGTGAAAAAAGTCATTATATTACCAAATTTGAGGATTTTCACTTCAAATTATATGGCGAGGTTTCGTATTACTTAGATCCCAGAAAAGACATATTAAAATGTTGTTTCCAATACAAATGATAAAAATCAATGTGTTTTCATTAGAATTAACTAAAATGTTCCTGATTTTCCGTTTATATTACCAATGGAAGATGTACAAGTAAAACCGCTCTAATCCGGCTGAAACGTCGATATATGCAATAAAAACAGAACTTCTCCTCTTTCAATATCTTACACAGTATTTTAACGAGAAACAAACAGTTGATTGAAAATGAAGTATTTAAGGATATTTTCTAACCAATTATGTGTTTGCATCATTTTTATCGTATATGTAATAAATTAATAACAATAAACTGAAATTTCACAAAAACGTGGAAAAACGGCAAAATATTGCCTAATTCGATGATATTTTGGTTAAATCACATAAAGAAAAAAGGGGATGATTAACGTCAAAATATTGCTATATTCGATGATTTTTAGTACAAAACAAAATGCAAGAAAACTTGCTAAAAAATGCAATATTATGCGAAATTCTGAGATTTGAAGGCCAAATCACATATCGTGAGAAAACATGAAGTAATATCGAAATATTGGTATAATCGAATATATTTACGTAAAATCACACTACATGAAAAACGTGAAATAAGTCACTATATTACCAAATTTGAGGATTTTAACTTCAAATTATATGACGAGGTTTCGTACTACTTAGATCCCAGAAAAGACATATTAAAATGTTGTTTCAAATACAAATGATAAACATCAATGTGTTTTCATTAGAATTAACTAAAATGTTCCTGATTTTCCGTTTATATTACCAATGGAAGATGTACCCGTAAAATCGCTCTAATCCGGCTGAAACGTCGATATATGCAATAAAAACAGAACTTCTCCCCTTTTAAATATCTTACACAGTATCATAACGAGAAACAAATAGTTGGTTGATAATGAAGTATTTCTGGTTAATTTCTATCCAATTATATGTTTGCATCATTTTTATCGTATATATAATGAATTATTAACAATAAACTGAAAATTCACAAAAACGTGAAAAAACTGCAAAATATTGCCTAATTCGATGATATTTTGTTTAAATCACATAGGGAAAATGGGGGATGATGAGCGTCAAAATATTGCTAAATTCGATGATTTTTTATACAAACCAAATGCAAGAAAACTAGCTAAAAAATGCAATATAATGCGAAATTCTGAGATTTGAAGGCTAAATCACATATCGTGAGAAAATACGAAGTAGTGTCGAAATATTGGTATAAACGAATATATTTACGTAAAATCACACTACATGAAAAACGTGAAAAAAGTCACTATATTACCAAATTTGAGGATTTGAACTTCAAATTATATGGCGAGGTTTCGTATTACTTTGATCCCAGAAAAGACATATTAAAATGTTGTTTCCAATACAAATGATAAAAGTCGATGTGTTTTCATTAGAATTAACTAAAATGTTCCTGATTTTCCGTTTATATTACCAATGGAAGATGTACACGTAAAACCGGTCTAATCCGGCTGAAACGTCGATATATGCAATAAAAACAGAACTTCTCAACTTGTAAATATCTTACACAGTATTTTAACGAGAAACAAGTAATTGGTTGCAAATGAAGTATTTAATGTTATTTTCTAACCAATTATGTGTTTGCATCATTTTTATCGTATATATAATGAATTAATAACAAACTGAAAATTCCCAAAAGCGCGGAAAACGGCAAAATATTGCCTAATTCGATGATATTTTGTTTAAATCAAATTAGGGAAAAGGGGGATGATGAACGTCAAAATATTGCTAAATTCGAAGAATTTTTATACAAACCAAATGCAAGAAAACTAGCTAAAAAATGCAATAAAATGCGAAATTGTCAGATTTGAAGGCTAAATCACATATCGTGAGAAAACATGAAGTAGTGTCGAAATATTGGTATAAACGAATATATTTACCTAAAATCACACTACATGAAAAACGTGAAAAAAGTCACTATATTACCAAATTTGAGGATTTTAACTTCAAATTATAAGGCCAGGTTTAGTATTACTTAGATCCCAGAAAAGACATATTAAAATGTTGTTTCCAATACAAATGATAAAAATCGATGTGTTTTAATTAGAATTAACTAAAATGATCCTGATTTTCCGTTAATATTACCAATGGAAGATGTACACGTAAAACCGCTCTAATCCGGCTGAAACGTCGATATATGCAATAAAACAGAACTTCTCCCCTTTCAATATCTTACACAGTATTTTAACGAGAAACAAACAGTTGATTGAAAATAAAGTATTTAAGGTTATTTTCTAACCAATTATGTGTTTGCATCATTTTTATCGTATATATAATAAATTAATAACAATAAACTGAAAATTCACAAAAACTTGGAAAAACGGCAAAATATTGCCTAATTCGATGATATTTAGTACAAAACAAAATGCAAGAAAACTTGCTAAAAATGCAATATTATGCGAAATTCTGAGATTTGAAGGCCAAATCACATATCGTGAGAAAACATGAAGTAATATCGAAATATTGGTATAAACGAATATATTTACGTAAAATCACACTACATGAAAAACGTGAAAAAAGTCACTATATTACCAAATTTGAGGATTTTAACTTCAAATTATATGGCGAGGTTTCGTATTACTTAGATCCCAGAAAAGACATATTAAAATGTTGTTTCCAATACAAATGATAAAAATCGATGTGTTTTCATTAGAATTAACTAAAATGTTCCTGATTTTCCTTTATATTACCAATGGAAGATGTACACGTAAAACCGCTCTAATCCGGCTGAAACGTCGATATATGCAATAAAAACAGAACATCTCCCCTTTTAAATATATTACACAGTATCATAACGAGAAACAAATAGTTGGTTGATAATGAAGTATTTCTGGTTAATTTCTAACCAATTATATGTTTGCATCATTTTTATCTTATATATATAATGAATTAATAACAATAAACTGAAAATTCACAAAAACGTGGAAAAACGGCAAAATATTGCCTAATTCGATGATATTTTGTTTAAATCACATAGGGAAAATGGGGGATGATGAACGTCAAAATATTGCTAAATTCGATGATTTTTTATACAAACCAAATGCAAGAAAACTAGCTAAAAAATGCAATATAATGCGAAATTCTGAGATTTGAAGGCTAAATCACATATCGTGAGAAAACATGAAGTAGTGTCGAAATATTGGTATAAACGAATATATTTACGTAAAATCACACTACATGAAAAACGTGAAAAAAGTCACTATATTACCAAATTTGAGGATTTTAACTTCAATTTATAAGGCGAGGTTTCGTATTACTTAGATCCCAGAAAAGACATATTAAAATATTGTTTCCAATACAAATGATAAAAATCGATGTGTTTTCATTAGAATTAACTTAAATGTTCCTGATTTTCCGTTTATATTACCAATTGAAGATGTACACGTAAAACCGCTCTAATCTGGCTGAAACGTCGATATATGCAATAAAAACAGAACTTCTCCCCTTTTAATATCTTACACAGTATTTTAACGAGAAACAAGTAATTGGTTGCAAATGCAGTATTTAATGTTATTTTCTAACCAATTATGTGTTTGCATCATTTTTATCGTATATATAATGAATTAATAACAAACTGAAAATTCCCAAAAGCGCGGAAAACGGCAAAATATTGCCTAATTCGATGATATTTTGTTTAAATCAAATTAGGGAAAAGGGGGATGATGAACGTCAAAATATTGCTAAATTCGAAGAATTTTTATACAAACCAAATGCAAGAAAACTAGCTAAAAAATGCAATAAAATGCGAAATTGTCAGATTTGAAGGCTAAATCACATATCGTGAGAAAACATGAAGTAGTGTCGAAATATTGGTATAAACGAATATATTTACCTAAAATCACACTACATGAAAAACGTGAAAAAAGTCACTATATTACCAAATTTGAGGATTTTAACTTCAAATTATAAGGCCAGGTTTAGTATTACTTAGATCCCAGAAAAGACATATTAAAATGTTGTTTCCAATACAAATGATAAAAATCGATGTGTTTTAATTAGAATTAACTAAAATGATCCTGATTTTCCGTTAATATTACCAATGGAAGATGTACACGTAAAACCGCTCTAATCCGGCTGAAACGTCGATATATGCAATAAAACAGAACTTCTCCCCTTTCAATATCTTACACAGTATTTTAACGAGAAACAAACAGTTGATTGAAAATAAAGTATTTAAGGTTATTTTCTAACCAATTATGTGTTTGCATCATTTTTATCGTATATATAATAAATTAATAACAATAAACTGAAAATTCACAAAAACTTGGAAAAACGGCAAAATATTGCCTAATTCGATGATATTTAGTACAAAACAAAATGCAAGAAAACTTGCTAAAAATGCAATATTATGCGAAATTCTGAGATTTGAAGGCCAAATCACATATCGTGAGATAACATGAAGTAATATCGAAATATTGGTATAAACGAATATATTTACGTAAAATCACACTACATGAAAAACGTGAAAAAAGTCATTATATTACCAAATTTGAGGATTTTCACTTCAAATTATATGGCGAGGTTTCGTATTACTTAGATCCCAGAAAAGACATATTAAAATGTTGTTTCCAATACAAATGATAAAAATCAATGTGTTTTCATTAGAATTAACTAAAATGTTCCTGATTTTCCGTTTATATTACCAATGGAAGATGTACAAGTAAAACCGCTCTAATCCGGCTGAAACGTCGATATATGCAATAAAAACAGAACTTCTCCTCTTTCAATATCTTACACAGTATTTTAACGAGAAACAAACAGTTGATTGAAAATGAAGTATTTAAGGATATTTTCTAACCAATTATGTGTTTGCATCATTTTTATCGTATATGTAATAAATTAATAACAATAAACTGAAATTTCACAAAAACGTGGAAAAACGGCAAAATATTGCCTAATTCGATGATATTTTGGTTAAATCACATAAAGAAAAAAGGGGATGATTAACGTCAAAATATTGCTATATTCGATGATTTTTAGTACAAAACAAAATGCAAGAAAACTTGCTAAAAAATGCAATATTATGCGAAATTCTGAGATTTGAAGGCCAAATCACATATCGTGAGAAAACATGAAGTAATATCGAAATATTGGTATAATCGAATATATTTACGTAAAATCACACTACATGAAAAACGTGAAATAAGTCACTATATTACCAAATTTGAGGATTTTAACTTCAAATTATATGACGAGGTTTCGTACTACTTAGATCCCAGAAAAGACATATTAAAATGTTGTTTCAAATACAAATGATAAACATCAATGTGTTTTCATTAGAATTAACTAAAATGTTCCTGATTTTCCGTTTATATTACCAATGGAAGATGTACCCGTAAAATCGCTCTAATCCGGCTGAAACGTCGATATATGCAATAAAAACAGAACTTCTCCCCTTTTAAATATCTTACACAGTATCATAACGAGAAACAAATAGTTGGTTGATAATGAAGTATTTCTGGTTAATTTCTATCCAATTATATGTTTGCATCATTTTTATCGTATATATAATGAATTATTAACAATAAACTGAAAATTCACAAAAACGTGAAAAAACTGCAAAATATTGCCTAATTCGATGATATTTTGTTTAAATCACATAGGGAAAATGGGGGATGATGAGCGTCAAAATATTGCTAAATTCGATGATTTTTTATACAAACCAAATGCAAGAAAACTAGCTAAAAAATGCAATATAATGCGAAATTCTGAGATTTGAAGGCTAAATCACATATCGTGAGAAAATACGAAGTAGTGTCGAAATATTGGTATAAACGAATATATTTACGTAAAATCACACTACATGAAAAACGTGAAAAAAATCACTATATTACCAAATTTGAGGATTTGAACTTCAAATTATATGGCGAGGTTTCGTATTACTTTGATCCCAGAAAAGACATATTAAAATGTTGTTTCCAATACAAATGATAAAAGTCGATGTGTTTTCATTAGAATTAACTAAAATGTTCCTGATTTTCCGTTTATATTACCAATGGAAGATGTACACGTAAAACCGGTCTAATCCGGCTGAAACGTCGATATATGCAATAAAAACAGAACTTCTCAACTTGTAAATATCTTACACAGTATTTTAACGAGAAACAAGTAATTGGTTGCAAATGAAGTATTTAATGTTATTTTCTAACCAATTATGTGTTTGCATCATTTTTATCGTATATATAATGAATTAATAACAAACTGAAAATTCCCAAAAGCGTGGAAAACTGCAAAATATTGCCAAATTCGATGATATTTTGTTTAAATCAAATTAGGGAAAAGGGGGATGATGAACGTCAAAATATTGCTAAATTCGAAGAATTTTTATACAAACCAAATGCAAGAAAACTAGCTAAAAAATGCAATAAAATGCGAAATTCTGAGATTTGAAGGCTAAATCACATATCGTGAGAAAACATGAAGTAGTGTCGAAATATTGGTATAAACGAATATATTTACTTAAAATCACACTACATGAAAAACGTGAAAAAAGTCACTATATTACCAAATTTGAGGATTTTAACTTCAAATTATAAGGCCAGGTTTAGTATTACTTAGATCCCAGAAAAGACATATTAAAATGTTGTTTCCAATACAAATGATAAAAATCGATGTGTTTTAATTAGAATTAACTAAAATGATCCTGATTTTCCGTTTATATTACCAATGGAAGATGTACATGTAAAACCGCTCTAATCCGGCTGAAACGTCGATATATGCAATAAAAACAGAACTTCTCCCCTTTTACTATCTTACACAGTGTTTTAACGAGAAACAAGTAATTGGTTGCAAATGAAGTATTTAAGATTATTTTCTAACCAATTATGTGTTTGCATCATTTTTATCGTATATATAATAAATTATTAACAATAAACTGAAAATTCACAAAATCGTGGAACAAGGGCAAAATATTGCCTAATTCGATGATATTTTGTTTAAATCACATAAGGGAAAAGGGGGATGATGAACGTCAAAATATTGCTAAATTCGATGATTTTTTATACAAACCAAATGCAAGAAAACTAGTTAAAAAATACAATATTATGCGAAATTCTGAGATTTGAAGGCTAAATCACATATCGTGAGAAAAAACATGAAGTAGTGCCGAAATGTTGGTATAAACGAATATATTTATGTAAAATCACACTACATGAAAAACGTGAAAAAAGTCACTATATTACCAAATTTGAGTATTTTAACTACAAATTATATGGCGAGGTTTCGTATTACTTAGATCCCAGAAAAGACATATTAAAATGTTGTTTCCAATACAAATGATAAAAATCGATGTGTTTTAATTAGAATTAACTAAAATGATCCTGAATTTCCGTTAATATTACCAATGGAAGATGTACACGTAAAACCGCTCTAATCCGGCTGAAACGTCGATATATGCAATAAAACAGAACTTCTCCCCTTTCAATATCTTACACAGTATTTTAACGAGAAACAAACAGTTGATTGAAAATGAAGTATTTAAGGTTATTTTCTAACCAATTATGTGTTTGCATCATTTTTATCGTATATATAATAAATTAATAACAATAAACTGAAAATTCACAAAAACTTGGAAAAACGGAAAATATTGCCTAATTCGATGATGTTTTGTTTAAATCACATAAAAAAAAAAAAAATGATAAACGTCAAAATATTGCTAAATTCGATGATTTTTAGTACAAAACAAAATGCAAGAAAACTTGCTAAAAATGCAACATTATGCGAAATTCTGAGATTTGAAGGCCAAATCACATATCGTGAGAAAACATGAAGTAATATCGAAATATTGGTATAATCGAATATATTTACGTAAAATCACACTACATGAAAAACCTGAAAAAAGTCACTATATTACCAAATTTGAGGATTTTAACTTCCAATTATATGGCGAGGTTTCGTATTAATTAGATCCCAGAAAAGACATATTAAAATGTCGTTTCCAATACAAATGATAAAAATCAATGTGTTTTCATTAGAATTAACTAAAATGTTCCTGATTTTCCGTTTATATTACCAATGGAAGATGTACACGTAAAACCGCCCTAATCCGGCTGAAACGTCGATATATGCAATAAAAACAGAACTTCTCCTCTTTCAATATCTTACACAGTATTTTAACGAGAAACAAACAGTTGATTGAAAATGAAGTATTTAAGGATATTTTCTAACCAATTATGTGTTTGCATCATTTTTATCGTATATGTAATAAATTAATAACAATAAACTGAAATTTCACAAAAACGTGGAAAAACGGCAAAATATTGCCTAATTCGATGATATTTTGTTTAAATCACATAAAGAAAAAAGGGGATGATGAACGTCAAAATATTGCTATATTCGATGATTTTTAGTACAAAACAAAATGCAAGAAAACTTGCTAAAAAATGCAATATTATGCGAAATTCTGAGATTTGAAGGCCAAATCACATATCGTGAGAAAACATGAAGTAATATCGAAATATTGGTATAATCGAATATATTTACGTAAAATCACACTACATGAAAAACGTGAAATAAGTCACTATATTACCAAATTTGAGGATTTTAACTTCAAATTATATGACGAGGTTTCGTACTACTTAGATCCCAGAAAAGACATATTAAAATGTTGTTTCCAATACAAATGATAAACATCAATGTGTTTTCATTAGAATTAACTAAAATGTTCCTGATTTTCCGTTTATATTACCAATGGAAGATGTACACGTAAAACCGCTCTAATCCGGCTGAAACGTCGATATATGCAATAAAAACAGAACTTCTCCTCTTTCAATATCTTACACAGTATTTTAACGAGAAACAAACAGTTGATTGAAAATGAAGTATTTAAGGATATTTTCTAACCAATTATGTGTTTGCATCATTTTTATCGTATATGTAATAAATTAATAACAATAAACTGAAATTTCACAAAAACGTGGAAAAACGGCAAAATATTGCCTAATTCGATGATATTTTGTTTAAATCACATAAAGAAAAAAGGGGATGATGAACGTCAAAATATTGCTATATTCGATGATTTTTAGTACAAAACAAAATGCAAGAAAACTTGCTAAAAAATGCAATATTATGCGAAATTCTGAGATTTGAAGGCCAAATCACATATCGTGAGAAAACATGAAGTAATATCGAAATATTGGTATAATCGAATATATTTACGTAAAATCACACTACATGAAAAACGTGAAATAAGTCACTATATTACCAAATTTGAGGATTTTAACTTCAAATTATATGACGAGGTTTCGTACTACTTAGATCCCAGAAAAGACATATTAAAATGTTGTTTCCAATACAAATGATAAACATCAATGTGTTTTCATTAGAATTAACTAAAATGTTCCTGATTTTCCGTTTATATTACCAATGGAAGATGTACACGTAAAACCGCTCTAATCCAGCTGAAACGTCGATATATGCTATAAAAACAGAACTTCTCCGAACAGAACTTAAATATCTTACACAGTATCATAACGAGAAACAAATAGTTAGTTGATAATGAAGTATTTCTGGTTAATTTCTAACCAATAATATGTTTGCATCATTTTTATCGTATATATAATGAATTAATAACAATAAACTGAAAATTCACAAAAACGTGGAAAAACGGCAAAATATTGCCTAATTCGATGATATTTTGTTTAAATCACATAAGGGAAATGGGGGATGATAAACATTTTAGGAAATTCTAATGAAAACACATTGATTTTTATCATTTGTATTGGAAACAACATTTTAATATGTCTTTTCTGGGATCTAAGTAATACGAAACCTCGCCATATAATTTGTAGTTAAAATCCTCAAATTTGGTAATATAGTGACTTTTTTCACGTTTTTCATGTAATGTGATTTTGCGTAAATATATTCGTTTATACCAATATTTCGACACTACTTCATCTTTTCTCACGATATGTGATTTAGCCTTCAAATCTCAGAATTTCGCATTATATTGCATTTTTTAGCTAGTTTTCTTGCATTTGGTTTGTATAAAAAATCATCGAATTTAGCAATATTTTGACGTTTATCATCCCTCATTTCCCTTATGTGATTTAAACAAAATATCATCGAATTAGGCAATATTTTGCCGTTTTTCCACGTTTTTGTGAATTTTCAGTTTATTGTTATTAATTCATTATATATACGATAAAAATGATGCAAATATATAATTGGTTAGAAATTAACCAGAAATACTTCATTATCAACCAACTATTTGTTTCTCGTTATGATACTGTGGAAGATATTTAAAAGGGGAGAAGTTCTGTTTTTATTGCATATATCGACGTTTCAGCCGGATTAGAGCGGTTTTACGTGTACATCTTCCATTGGTAATATAAACGGAAAATCAGGAACATTTTAGTTAATTCTAATGAAAACACATTGATTTTTATCATATGTATTGGAAACAACATTTTAATATGTCTTTTCTGGGATCAAAGTAATACGAAACCTCGCCATATAATTTGAAGTTAAAATCCTCAAATTTGGTAATATAGTGACTTTTTTCACGTTTTTCATGTAATGTGATTTTGCGTAAATATATTCGTTTATACCAATATTTCGACACTACTTCATCTTTTCTCACGATATGTGATTTAGCCTTCAAATCTCAGAATTTCGCATAATATTGTATTTTTTAGCTAGTTTTCTTGCATTTGGTTTGTATAAAAAATCATCGAATTTAGCAATATTTTGACGTTCATCATCCCCCTTTTCCCTTATGTGATTTAAACAAAATATCATTGAATTAGGCAATATTTTGCCCTTGTTCCACGTTTTTGTGAATTTTCAGTTTATTGTTATTAATTTATTATATATACGATAAAAATGATGCAAACACATAATTGGTTAGAAAATAACCTTAAATACTTCATTGGCAACCAATTACTTGCTTCTCGTTAAAATATTGTGGAAGATATTTAAAAGGGGAGAAGTTCTGTTTTTATTGCATATATCGACGTTTCAGCCGGATTAGAGCGGTTTTACGTGTACATCTTCCATTGGTAATATAAACGGAAAATCAGGAACATTTTAGTTAATTCTAATGAAAACACATTGATTTTTATCATTTGTATTGGAAACAACATTTTAATATGTCTTTTCTGGGATCTAAGTAATACGAAACCTCGCCATATAATTTGAAGTTAAAATCCTCAAATTTGGTAATATAGTGACTTTTTTCACGTTTTTCATGTAGTGTGATTTTACGTAAATATATTCGATTATACCAATATTTCGATATTACTTCATGTTTTCTCACGATATGTGATTTGGCCTTCAAATCTCAGAATTTCGCATAATATTGCATTTTTTAGCAAGTTTTCTTGCATTTTGTTTTGTACTAAAAATCATCGAATTTAGCAATATTTTGACGTTTATCATCCCCTTTTTTCTTTATGTGATTTAAACAAAATATCATCGAATTAGGCAATATTTTGCCGTTTTTCCACGTTTTTGTGAATTTTCAGTTTATTGTTATTAATTTATTATATATACGATAAAAATTATGCAAACACATAATTGGTTAGAAAATAACTTTAAATACTTCATTTTCAATCAACTGTTTGTTTCTCGTTAAAATACTGTGTAAGATATTGAAAGGGGGAGAAGTTCTGTTTTTATTGCATATATCGACGTTTCAGCCGGATTAGAGCGGTTTTACGTGTAAATCTTCCATTGGTAATATAATCGGAAAATCAGGAACATTTTAGATAATTCTAATGAAAACACATCGATTTATATCATTTGTATTGGAAACAACATTTTAAAATGTCTTTTCTGGGATCTAAGTAATACGAAACCTCGCCATATAATTTGTAGTTAAAATCCTCAAATTTGGTAATATAATGACTTTTTTCACGTTTTTCATGTAGTGTGATTTTACGTAAATATATTCGTTTTATACCAACATTTCGGCACTACTTCATGTTTTCTCACGATATGTGATTTAGCCTTCAAATCTCAGAATTTCGCATAATATTGTATTTTTTAGCTAGTTTTCTTGCATTTGGTTTGTATAAAAAATCATCGAATTTAGCAATATTTTGACATTCATCATCCCCCTTTTCCTTTATGTGATATAAACAAAATATCATCGAATTAGGCAATATTTTGCCCTTGTTCCACGTTTTTGTGAATTTTCAGTTTATTGTTATTAATTTATTATATATACGATAAAAATGATGCAAACACATAATTGGTTAGAAAATAACCTTAAATACTTCATTTGCAACCAATTACTTGTTTCTCGTTAAAATACTGTGTAAGATATTTACAAGTTGAGAAGTTCTGTTTTTATTGCATATAAATACGTTTCACGTTTCAGCCGGATTAGACCGGTTTTACGTGTACATCTTCCATTGGTAATATAAACGGAAAATCAGGAACATTTTAGTTAATTCTAATGAAAACACATCGACTTTTATCATTTGTATTGGAAACAACATTTTAATATGTCTTTTCTGGGATCTAAGTAATACGAAACCTCGCCTTATAATTTGAAGTTAAAATCCTCAAATATGGTAATATAGTGACTTTTTTCACGTTTTTTATGTAGTGTGATTTTACGTAAATATATTCGTTTATACCAATATTTCGACACTACTTCATGTTTTCTCACGATATGTGATTTAGCCTTCAAATCTCAGAATTTCGCATAATATTTTATTTTTTAGCTAGTTTTCTTGCATTTGGTTTGTATAAAAAATCATCGAATTTAGCAATATTTTGACATTCATCATCCCCCTTTTCCTTTATGTGATATAAACAAAATATCATCGAATTAGGCAATATTTTGCCCTTGTTCCACGTTTTTGTGAATTTTCAGTTTATTGTTATTAATTTATTATATATACGATAAAAATGATGCAAACACATAATTGGTTAGAAAATAACCTTAAATACTTCATTTGCAACCAATTACTTGTTTCTAGTTAAAATACTGTGTAAGATATTTACAAGTTGAGAAGTTCTGTTTTTATTGCATATATCGACGTTTCAGCCGGATTAGACCGGTTTTACGTGTACATCTTCCATTGGTAATATAAACGGAAAATCAGGAACATTTTAGTTAATTCTAATGAAAACACATCGACTTTTATCATTTGTATTGGAAACAACATTTTAATATGTCTTTTCTGGGATCTAAGTAATACGAAACCTCGCCTTATAATTTGAAGTTAAAATCCTCAAATATGGTAATATAGTGACTTTTTTCACGTTTTTTATGTAGTGTGATTTTACGTAAATATATTCGTTTATACCAATATTTCGACACTACTTCATGTTTTCTCACGATATGTGATTTAGCCTTCAAATCTCAGAATTTCGCATTATATTGCATTTTTTAGCTAGTTTTCTTGCATTTGGTTTGTATAAAAAATCATAGAATTTAGCAATATTTTGACGTTCATCATTCCCCATTTCCCCTATGTTATTTAAACAAAATATCATCGAATTTGGCAATATTTTCCCGTTTTTCCACGTTTTTGTGAATTTTCAGTTTATTGTTATTAATTCATTATATATACGATAAAAATGATGCAAATATATAATTGGTTAGAAATTAACCAGAAATACTTCATTATCAACCAACTATTTGTTTCTCGTTATGATACTGTGGAAGATATTTAAAAGGGGAGAAGTTCTGTTTTTATTGCATATATCGACGTTTCAGCCGGATTAGAGCGGTTTTGCGTGTACATCTTCTATTGGTAATATAAACGGAAAATCAGGAACATTTTAGTTAATTCTAATGAAAACACATTGATTTTTATCATTTGTATTGGAAACAACATTTTAATATGTCTTTTCTGGGATCAAAGTAATACGAAACCTCGCCATATAATTTGAAGTTAAAATCCTCAAATTTGGTAATATAGTGACTTTTTTCACGTTTTTCATGTAATGTGATTTTGCGTAAATATATTCGTTTATACCAATATTTCGACACTACTTCATCTTTTCTCACGATATGTGATTTAGCCTTCAAATCTCAGAATTTCGCATAATATTGTATTTTTTAGCTAGTTTTCTTGCATTTGGTTTGTATAAAAAATCATCGAATTTAGCAATATTTTGACGTTCATCATCCCCCTTTTCCCTTATGTGATTTAAACAAAATATCATTGAATTAGGCAATATTTTGCCCTTGTTCCACGTTTTTGTGAATTTTCAGTTTGTTGTTATTAATTTATTATATATACGATAAAAATGATGCAAACACATAATTGGTTAGAAAATAACCTTAAATACTTCATTGGCAACCAATTACTTGCTTCTCGTTAAAATATTGTGGAAGATATTTAAAAGGGGAGAAGTTCTGTTTTTATTGCATATATCGACGTTTCAGCCGGATTAGAGCGGTTTTACGTGTACATCTTCCATTGGTAATATAAACGGAAAATCAGGAACATTTTAGTTAATTCTAATGAAAACACATTGATTTTTATCATTTGTATTGGAAACAACATTTTAATATGTCTTTTCTGGGATCTAAGTAATACGAAACCTTGCCATATAATTTGAAGTTAAAATCCTCAAATTTGGTAATATAGTGACTTTTTTCACGTTTTTCATGTAGTGTGATTTTACGTAAATATATTCGATTATACCAATATTTCGATATTACTTCATGTTTTCTCACGATATGTGATTTGGCCTTCAAATCTCAGAATTTCGCATAATATTGCATTTTTTAGCAAGTTTTCTTGCATTTTGTTTTGTACTAAAAATCATCGAATTTAGCAATATTTTGACGTTTATCATCCCCTTTTTTCTTTATGTGATTTAAACAAAATATCATCGAATTAGGCAATATTTTGCAGTTTTTCCAAGTTTTTGTGAATTTTCAGTTTATTGTTATTAATTTATTATATATACGATAAAAATTATGCAAACACATAATTGGTTAGAAAATAACTTTAAATACTTCATTTTCAATCAACTGTTTGTTTCTCGTTAAAATACTGTGTAAGATATTGAAAGGGGGAGAAGTTCTGTTTTTATTGCATATATCGACGTTTCAGCCGGATTAGAGCTTTTTTACGTGTAAATCTTCCATTGGTAATATAATCGGAAAATCAGGAACATTTTAGATAATTCTAATGAAAACACATCGATTTATATCATTTGTATTGGAAACAACATTTTAAAATGTCTTTTCTGGGATCTAAGTAATACGAAACCTCGCCATATAATTTGTAGTTAAAATCCTCAAATTTGGTAATATAATGACTTTTTTCACGTTTTTCATGTAGTGTGATTTTACGTAAATATATTCGTTTATACCAATATTTCGACACTACTTCATGTTTTCTCACGATATGTGATTTAGCCTTCAAATCTCAGAATTTCGCATTATATTGCATTTTTTAGCTAGTTTTCTTGCATTTGGTTTGTATAAAAAATCATAGAATTTAGCAATATTTTGACGTTCATCATTCCCCATTTCCCCTATGTGATTTAAACAAAATATCATCGAATTAGGCAATATTTTCCCGTTTTTCCACGTTTTTGTGAATTTTCAGTTTATTGTTATTAATTCATTATATATACGATAAAAATGATGCAAACATATAATTGGTTAGAAATTAACCAGAAATACTTCATTATCAACCAACTATTTGCTTCTCGTTATGATACTGTGTAAGATATTTAAAAGGGGAGAAGTTCTGTTTTATAGCATATATCGACGTTTCAGCCGGATTAGAGCGGTTTTACGTGTACATCTTCCATTGGTAATATAAACGGAAAATCAGGAACATTTTAGTTAATTCTAATGAAAACACATCGATTTATATCATTTGTATTGGAAACAACATTATAAAATGTCTTTTCTGGGCTCTAAGCAATACACATATCGTGAAAAAACATGAATTAGTGTCGAAATATTGGTATAAGCGAATATATTTACGTAAAATCACACTACATGAAAAATGTGGAAAAGTCACTATATTACCAAATTTGAGGGTTTTAACTTCAAATTATAAGGCGAGGTTTCGTATTACTTAGATCCCAGAAAAGAAATATTTAAATGTTGTTTCCAATAAAAATGATAAAAATCGATGTGTTTTCATTAGAATTAACTAAATATTTCCTGATTTTCCGTTAATATTACCAATGGAAGATGTACACGTAAAACCGCACTAATCCGGCTGAAACGTCGATATATGCAATAAAAAAAGAACTTCATCCCTTTTAATATCTTACACAGTATTTTAACGAGAAACAAGTAATTGGTTGCAAATGAAGTATTTAAGGTTATTTTCTAACAAATTATGTGTTTGCATCATTTTTATCGTATATATTGATAACAATTTATATTAATAATAATTAAAATTAAATAAAATATAACAAAAATTAATAACAATAAACTGAAAATTCACAAAAACGTGGAAAAACGGCAAAATATTGCCTAATTCGATGTTATTTTGTTTAAATCACATAAGGGAAAAGGGGGATGATGAACGTCAAAATATTGCTAAATTCGATGATTTTTTTATACAAACCAAATGCAAGAAAACTAGCTAAAAAATGCAATATAATGTGAAATTCTGAAATTTGAAGGCTAAATCACATATTGTGAGAAAACATGAAGTAGTGTCGAAATATTGGTATAAACGAATATATTTACGTAATATCACACTACATGAAAAACGTGAAAAAAGTCACTATATTACCAAATTTGAGGATTTTAACTACAAATTATATGGCGAGGTTTCGTATTACTTAGATCCCAGAAAAAGACATTTTAAAATGTTGTTTCCAATACAAATGATATAAATCGATATGTTTTAGTTAGAATTAACTAAAATGTTCCTGATTTTCCGTTAATATTACCAATGGAAGATGTACACGTAAAACCGCTCTAATCCTTCTGAAACGTCGATATATGCAATAAAACAGAACTTCTCCCCTTTCAATATCTTACACAGTATTTTAACGAGAAACAAACAGTTGATTGAAAATGAAGTATTTAAGGTTATTTTCTAACCAATTATGTGTTTGCATCATTTTTATCGTATATATAATAAATTAATAACAATAAACTGAAAATTCACATAAACGTGGAACAAGGGCAAAATATTGCCTAATTCGGTGATATTTTGTTTAAATCACATAAAGAAAAAGGGAGATGATAAACGTCAAAATATTGCTAAATTCGATGATTTTTAGTACAAAACAAAATGCAAGAAAACTTGCTAAAAAATGCAATATTATGCGAAATTCTGAGATTTGAAGGCCAAATCACATATCGTGAGAAAACATGAAGTAATATCGAAATATTGGTATAATCGAATATCTTTACGTAAAATCACACTACATGAAAAACGTGAAAAAAGTCACTATATTACCAAATTTGAGGATTTTAACTTCAAATTATATGGCGAGGTTTCGTACTACTTAGATCCCAGAAAAGACACATTAAAATGTTGTTTCCAATACAAATGATAAAAATCAATGTGTTTTCATTAGAATTAACTAAAATGTTCCTGATTTTCCGTTTATATTACCAATGGAAGATGTACACGAAAAACCGCTCTAATCCGGCTGAAACGTCGATATATGCAATAAAAACATAACTTCTCCTCTTTCAATATCTTACACAGTATTTTAACGAGAAACAAACACTTGATTGAAAATGAAGTATTTAAGGATATTTTCTAACCAATTATGTGTTTGCATCATTTTTATCGTATATATAATAAATTAATAACAATAAACTGAAAATTCACAAAAACGTGGAAAAACGGCAAAATATTGCCTAATTCGATGATATTTTGTTTAAATCACATAAAGAAAAGAGGGGATGATGAACGTCAAAATATTGCTATATTCGATGATTTTTAGTACAAAACAAAATGCAAGAAAACTTGCTAAAAAATGCAATATTATGCGAAATTCTGAGATTTGAAGGCCAAATCACATATCGTGAGAAAACATGAAGTAATATCGAAATATTGGTATAATCGAATATATTTACGTAAAATCACACTACATGAAAAACGTGAAATAAGTCACTATATTACCAAATTTGAGGATTTTAACTTCAAATTATATGGCGAGGTTTCGTACTACTTAGATCCCAGAAAAGACATATTAAAATGTTGTTTCCAATACAAATGATATAAATCGATGTGTTTTCATTAGAATTAACTAAAATGTTCCTGATTTTCCGTTTATATTAGCAATAGAAGATGTACACGTAAAACCGCTCCAATCCGGCTGAAACGTCGATATATGCAATAAAAACAGAACTTCTCCCCCTTTCAATATCTTACACAGTATTTTAACGAGAAACAAATAGTTGATTGAAAATAAAGTATTTAAGGTTATTTTCTAACCAATTATGTGTTTGCATCATTTTTATCATATATAATAAATTAATAACAATAAACTGAAAATTCACAAAAATTTGGAAAAACGGCAAAATATTGCCTAATTCGATGATATTTTGCTTAAATCACATAGAAAAAGGGGGATGATAAACGTCAAAATATTGCTAAATTCGATGAATTTTAGTACAAAACAAAATGCAAGAAAACTTGCTAAAAAATGCAATATTATGCGAAATTCTGAGATTTGAAGGCCAAATCACATATCATGAGAAAACATGAAGTAATATCGAAATATTGGTATAATCGAATATATTTTCGTAAAATCACACTACATGAAAAACGTGAAAAAATTCACTATATTACCAAATTTGAGGATTTTAACTTGAAATTATATAGCGAGGTTTCGTATTACTTAGATCCCAGAAAAGACATATTAAAATGTTGATTCCAATACAAATGATAAAAATCAATGTGTTTTCATTAGAATTAACTAAAATGTTCCTGATTTTCCGTTTATAATACCAATGGAAGATGTACACGTAAAACCGCTCTAATCCGGCTGAAACGTCGATATATGCAATAAAAACAGAACTTCATCCCTTTTAATATCTTACACAGTATTTTAACGAGAAACAAGTAATTGGTTGAAAATGAAGTATTTAAGGTTATTTTGTAACCAATTATGTGTTTGCATCATTTTTATCGTATATATAATAAATTAATAACAATAAACTAAAAATTCACAAAAACGTGGAAAAACGGCAAAATATTGCCTAATTCGATGATATTTTGTTTAAATTACATAAGGGAAATGGGGGATGATAAACGTTAAAATATTGCTAAATTCGATGATTTTTTTATACAAACCAAATGCAAGAAACCTAGCTAAAAAATGCAATGTAATGCGAAATTCTGAGATTTGAAGGCTAAATCACATATCGTGAGAAAACATGAAGAAGTGCCAAAATGTTGGTATAAACGAGTATATTTACGTAAAATCACACTACATGAAAAACGTGAAAAAAGTCATTATATTACCGAATTTGAGGATTTTAACTACAAATTACATGGCGAGGTTTCGTATTTCTTAGATCCCAGAAAAGACATATTAAAATGTTGTTTCCAATACAAATGATATAAATCGATGTGTTTTCATTAGAATTAACTTAAATGTTCCTGATTTTCTGTTAATATTAGCAATAGAAGATGTACACGTAAAACCGCTCTAATCCGGCTGAAACGTCGATATATGCAATAAAAACAGAACTTCTCCCCCTTTCAATATTTTACACAGTTTTTTAACGAGAAACAAACAGTTGATTGAAAATGAAGTATTTAAGGTTATTTTCTAACCAATTATGTGTTTGCATCATTTTATCGTATGTATAATAAATTAATAACAATAAACTGAAAATTCACAAAAACTTGGAAAAACGGCAAAATATTGCCTAATTCGATGATATTTTGCTTAAATCACATAAAGAAAAAGGGGGATGATAAACGTCAAAATATTGCTAAATTCGATAATTTTTAGTACAAAACAAAATGCAAGAAAACGTGCTAAAAAATGCAATATAATGCGAAATTCTGAGATTTGAAGGCTAAATCGTGAGAAAACATGAAGTAGTGTCGAAATATTGGTATAAACGAATATATTTACGTAAAATCACACTACATGAAAAACGTGAAAAAGTCACTATATTGCCAAATTTGAGGATTTAAACTTCAAATTATATGGCGAGGTTTCGTATTACTTAGATCCCAGAAAAGACATATTAAAATGTTGTTTAAAATACAAATGATATAAATCGATGTATTTTCATTAGAATTAACTAAAATGTTCCTGATTATCCGTTTATATTACCAATTTAAGATGTACACGTAAAACCACTCTAATCCGGCTGAAACGTCGATATATTCAATAAAAACAGAACTTCTCCCCTTTTAATATCTTACACAGTATTTTAACGAGAAGCAAGTAATTGGTTGCCAATGAAGTATTTAAGGTTATTTTCTAACCAATTATGTGTTTGCATCATTTTTATCGTATATATAATAAATTAATAACAATAAACTGAAAATTCACAAAAACGTGGGACAAGGGCAAAATATTGCCTAATTCGATGATATTTTGTTTAAATCACATAAGGGAAAAGGGGGATGATGAACGTCAAAATATTGCTTAATTCGATGATTTTTTATACAAACCAAATGCAAGAAAACTAGCTAAAAAATACAATATTATTCGAAATTCTGAGATTTGAAGGCTAAATCACATATCGTGAGAAAACATGAAGTAGTGCCGAAATGTTGGTATAAACGAATATATTTACGTAAAATCACACTACATGAAAAACTTGAAAAAATTCATTATATTACCAAATTTGAGGATTTTAACTACAAATTACATAGCGAGGTTTCGTATTTCTTAGATCCCAGAAAAGACATATTAAAATGTTGTTTCCAATACAAATGATATAAATCGATGTGTTTTCATTAGAATTAAGTAAAATGTTCCTGATTTTCTGTTAATATTAGCAATAGAAGATGTACACGTAAAACCGCTCTAATCCGGCTGAAACGTCGATATATGCAATAAGAACAGAACTTCTCCCCCTTTTAATATCTTACACAGTATTTTAACGAGAAACAAACAGTTGATTGAAAATGAAGTATTTATGGTTATTTTCTATCCAATTATGTGTTTGCATCATTTTTATCATGTATATAATAAATTAATAACAATAAACTGAAAATTCACAAAAACTTGGAAATACGGCAAAATATTGCCTAATTCGATGATATTTTGTTTAAATCACATAAAGAAAAAGGGGGATGATAAACGTCAAAATATTGCTAAATTCGATGATTTTTAGTTCAAAACAAAATGCAAGAAAACTTGCTAAAAAATGCAATATTATGCGAAATTCTGAGATTTGAAGGCCAAATCACATATCGTGAGAAAACATGAAGTAATATCGAAATATTGGTATAATCGAATATATTTACGTAAAATCACACTACATGAAAAACGTGAAAAAGTCACGATATTACCAAATTTGAGGATTTTAACTTCAAATTATATGGCGAGGTTTCGTACTACTTAGATTCCAGAAAAGACATATTAAAATGTTATTTCCAATGCAAATGATAAACATCAATGTGTTTTCATTAGAAATAACTAAAATGTTCCTGATTTTCCGTTTATATTACCAATGGAAAATGTACACGTAAAACCGCACTAATCCGGCTGAAACGTCGATATATGCTATAAAAACAGAACTTCTCCCCTTTTAAATATCTTACACAGTATCATAACGAGAAATAAATAGTTAGTTGACAATGAAGTGTTTCTGGTTAATTTCTAACCAATTATATGTTTGCATCATTTTTATCGTATATATAATGAATTAATAACAATAAACTGAAAATTCAAAAAACGTGGAAAAACGGCAAAATATTGCCTAATTCGATGATATTTTGTTTAAATCACATAAGGGAAATGGGGGATGATAAACGTCATAATATTGCTAAATTCGATGATTTTTTTATACAAACCAAATGCAAGAAAACTTGCTAAAAAATGCAATATAATGCGAAATTCTGAGATTTGAAGGCAAAATCACATATCGTGAGAAAACATGAAGTAGTGTCGAAATATTGGTATAAACGAATATATTTACGTAAAATCGCACTACATGAAAAACGTGAAAAAAGTCACTATATTACTAAATTTGAGGATTTTAACTACAAATTATATGGCGAGGTTTCGTATTACTTAGATCCCAGAAAAGACATTTTAAAATGTTGTTTCCAATACAAATGATATAAATCGATATGTTTTAGTTAGAATTAACTAAAATGTTCCTGATTTTCCGTTAATATTACCAATGGAAGATGTACACGTAAAACCGCACTAATCCGGCTGAAACGTCGATATATGCAATAAAAAAAGAACTTCATCCCTTTTAATATCTTACACAGTATTTTAACGAGAAACAAGTAATTGGTTGCAAATGAAGTATTTAAGGTTATTTTCTAACAAATTATGTGTTTGCATCATTTTTATCGTATATATTCATAACAATTTATATTAATAATAATTAAAATTAAATAAAATATAACAAAAATTAATAACAATAAACTGAAAAATCACAAAAACGTGGAAAAACGGCAAAATATTGCCTAATTCGATGTTATTTTGTTTAAATCACATAAGGGAAAAGGGGGATGATGAACGTCAAAATATTGCTAAATTCGATGATTTTTTTATACAAACCAAATGCAAGAAAACTAGCTAAAAAATGCAATATAATGTGAAATTCTGAAATTTGAAGGCTAAATCACATATTGTGAGAAAACATGAAGTAGTGTCGAAATATTGGTATAAACGAATATATTTACGTAATATCACACTACATGAAAAACGTGAAAAAAGTCACTATATTACCAAATTTGAGGATTTTAACTACAAATTATATGGCGAGGTTTCGTATTACTTAGATCCCAGAAAAGACATTTTAAAATGTTGTTTCCAATACAAATGATATAAATCGATATGTTTTAGTTAGAATTAACTTAAATGTTCCTGATTTTCCGTTAATATTACCAATGGAAGATGTACACGTAAAACCGCTCTAATCCGGCTGAAACGTCGATATATGCAATAAAACAGAACTTCTCCCCTTTCAATATCTTACACAGTATTTTAACGAGAAACAAACAGTTGATTGAAAATGAAGTATTTAAGGTTATTTTCTAACCAATTATGTGTTTGCATCATTTTTATCGTATATATAATAAATTAATAACAATAAACTGAAAATTCACATAAACGTGGAACAAGGGCAAAATATTGCCTAATTCGGTGATATTTTGTTTAAATCACATAAAGAAAAAGGGAGATGATAAACGTCAAAATATTGCTAAAATCGATGATTTTTAGTACAAAACAAAATGCAAGAAAACTTGCTAAAAAATGCAATATTATGCGAAATTCTGAGATTTGAAGGCCAAATCACATATCGTGAGAAAACATGAAGTAATATCGAAATATTGGTATAATCGAATATATTTACGTAAAATCACACTACATGAAAAACGTGAAAAAAGTCACTATATTACCAAATTTGAGGATTTTAACTTCAAATTATATGGCGAGGTTTCGTATTACTTAGATCCCAGAAAAGACACATTAAAATGTTGTTTCCAATACAAATGATAAAAATCAATGTGTTTTCATTAGAATTAACTAAAATGTTCCTGATTTTCCGTTTATATTACCAATGGAAGATGTACACGAAAAACCGCTCTAATCCGGCTGAAACGTCGATATATGCAATAAAAACATAACTTCTCCTCTTTCAATATCTTACACAGTATTTTAACGAGAAACAAACACTTGATTGAAAAAGAAGTATTTAAGGATATTTTCTAACCAATTATGTGTTTGCATCATTTTTATCGTATATATAATAAATTAATAACAATAAACTGAAAATTCACAAAAACGTGGAAAAACGGCAAAATATTGCCTAATTCGATGATATTTTGTTTAAATCACATAAAGAAAAGAGGGGATGATGAACGTCAAAATATTGCTATATTCGATGATTTTTAGTACAAAACAAAATGCAAGAAAACTTGCTAAAAAATGCAATATTATGCGAAATTCTGAGATTTGAAGGCCAAATCACATATCGTGAGAAAACATGAAGTAATATCGAAATATTGGTATAATCGAATATATTTACGTAAAATCACACTACATGAAAAACGTGAAATAAGTCACTATATTACCAAATTTGAGGATTTTAACTTCAAATTATATGGCGAGGTTTCGTACTACTTAGATCCCAGAAAAGACATATTAAAATGTTGTTTCCAATACAAATGATATAAATCGATGTGTTTTCATTAGAATTAACTAAAATGTTCCTGATTTTCCGTTTATATTAGCAATAGAAGATGTACACGTAAAACCGCTCCAATCCGGCTGAAACGTCGATATATGCAATAAAAACAGAACTTCTCCCCCTTTCAATATCTTACACAGTATTTTAACGAGAAACAAATAGTTGATTGAAAATAAAGTATTTAAGGTTATTTTCTAACCAATTATGTGTTTGCATCATTTTTATCATATATATAATAAATTAATAACAATAAACTGAAAATTCACAAAAATTTGGAAAAACGGCAAAATATTGCCTAATTCGATGATATTTTGCTTAAATCACATAAAGAAAAAGGGGGATGATAAACGTGAAAATATTGCTAAATTCGATGAATTTTAGTACAAAACAAAATGCAAGAAAACTTGCTAAAAAATGCAATATTATGCGAAATTCTGAGATTTGAAGGCCAAATCACATATCATGAGAAAACATGAAGTAATATCGAAATATTGGTATAATCGAATATATTTTCGTAAAATCACACTACATGAAAAACGTGAAAAAATTCACTATATTACCAAATTTGAGGATTTTAACTTGAAATTATATAGCGAGGTTTCGTATTACTTAGATCCCAGAAAAGACATATTAAAATGTTGATTCCAATACAAATGATAAAAATCAATGTGTTTTCATTAGAATTAACTAAAATGTTCCTGATTTTCCGTTTATAATACCAATGGAAGATGTACACGTAAAACCGCTCTAATCCGGCTGAAACGTCGATATATGCAATAAAAACAGAACTTCATCCCTTTTAATATCTTACACAGTATTTTAACGAGAAACAAGTAATTGGTTGAAAATGAAGTAATTAAGGTTATTTTGTAACCAATTATGTGTTTGCATCATTTTTATCGTATATATAATAAATTAATAACAATAAACTAAAAATTCACAAAAACGTGGAAAAACGGCAAAATATTGCCTAATTCGATGATATTTTGTTTAAATTACATAAGGAAAAAGGGGGATGATAAACGTTAAAATATTGCTAAATTCGATGATTTTTTTATACAAACCAAATGCAAGAAACCTAGCTAAAAAATGCAGTGTAATGCGAAATTCTGAGATTTGAAGGCTAAATCACATATCGTGAGAAAACATGAAGAAGTGCCAAAATGTTGGTATAAACGAATATATTTACGTAAAATCACACTACATGAAAAACGTGAAAAAAGTCATTATATTACCGAATTTGAGGATTTTAACTACAAATTACATGGCGAGGTTTCGTATTTCTTAGATCCCAGAAAAGACATATTAAAATGTTGTTTCCAATACAAATGATATAAATCGATGTGTTTTCATTAGAATTAACTTAAATGTTCCTGATTTTCTGTTAATATTAGCAATAGAAGATGTACACGTAAAACCGCTCTAATCCGGCTGAAACGTCGATATATGCAATAAAAACAGAACTTCTCCCCCTTTCAATATTTTACACAGTTTTTTAACGAGAAACAAACAGTTGATTGAAAATGAAGTATTTAAGGTTATTTTCTAACCAATTATGTGTTTGCATCATTTTATCGTATGTATAATAAATTAATAACAATAAACTGAAAATTCACAAAAACTTGGAAAAACGGCAAAATATTGCCTAATTCGATGATATTTTGCTTAAATCACATAAAGAAAAAGGGGGATGATAAACGTCAAAATATTGCTAAATTCGATAATTTTTAGTACAAAACAAAATGCAAGAAAACGTGCTAAAAAATGCAATATAATGCGAAATTCTGAGATTTGAAGGCTAAATCGTGAGAAAACATGAAGTAGTGTCGAAATATTGGTATAAACGAATATATTTACGTAAAATCACACTACATGAAAAACGTGAAAAAGTCACTATATTACCAAATTTGAGGATTTTAACTTCAAACTATATGGCGAGGTTTCGTATTACTTAGATCCCAGAAAAGACATATTAAAATGTTGTTTAAAATACAAATGATATAAATCGATGTATTTTCATTAGAATTAACTAAAATGTTCCTGATTATCCGTTTATATTACCAATTTAAGATGTACACGTAAAACCACTCTAATCCGGCTGAAACGTCGATATATTCAATAAAAACAGAACTTCTCCCCTTTTAATATCTTACACAGTATTTTAACGAGAAGCAAGTAATTGGTTGCCAATGAAGTATTTAAGGTTATTTTCTAACCAATTATGTGTTTGCATCATTTTTATCGTATATATAATAAATTAATAACAATAAACTGAAAATTCACAAAAACGTGGGACAAGGGCAAAATATTGCCTAATTCGATGATATTTTGTTTAAATCACATAAGGGAAAAGGGGGATGATGAACGTCAAAATATTGCTAAATTCGATGATTTTTTATACAAACCAAATGCAAGAAAACTAGCTAAAAAATACAATATTATGCGAAATTCTGAGATTTGAAGGCTAAATCACATATCGTGAGAAAACATGAAGTAGTGCCGAAATGTTGGTATAAACGAATATATTTACGTAAAATCACACTACATGAAAAACTTGAAAAAATTCATTATATTACCAAATTTGAGGATTTTAACTACAAATTACATAGCGATGTTTCGTATTTCTTAGATCCCAGAAAAGACATATTAAAATGTTGTTTCCAATACAAATGATATAAATCGATGTGTTTTCATTAGAATTAAGTAAAATGTTCCTGATTTTCTGTTAATATTAGCAATAGAAGATGTACACGTAAAACCGCTCTATTCCGGCTGAAACGTCGATATATGCAATAAGAACAGAACTTCTCCCCCTTTCAATATCTTACACAGTATTTTAACGAGAAACAAACAGTTCATTGAAAATGAAGTATTTAAGGTTATTTTCTAACCAATTATGTGTTTGCATCATTTTTATCATGTATATAATAAATTAATAACAATAAACTGAAAATTCACAAAAACTTGGAAATACGGCAAAATATTGCCTAATTCGATGATATTTTGTTTAAATCATATAAAGAAAAAAGGGGATGAAAAACGTCAAAATATTGCTATATTCGATGACTTTTAGTCAAAACAAAATGCAAGAAAACTTGCTAAAAAATGCAATATTATGCGAAATTCTGAGATTTGAAGGCCAAATCACATATCGTGAGAAAACATGAAGTAATATCGAAATATTGGTATAATCGAATATATTTACGTAAAATCACACTACATGAAAAACGTGAAAAAGTCACGATATTACCAAATTTGAGGATTTTAACTTCAAATTATATGGCGAGGTTTCGTACTACTTAGATCCCAGAAAAGACATATTAAAATGTTATTTCCAATGCAAATGATAAACATCAATGTGTTTTCATTAGAAATAACTAAAATGTTCCTGATTTTCCGTTTATATTACCAATGGAAGATGTACACGTAAAACCGCACTAATCCGGCTGAAACGTCGATATATGCTATAAAAACAAAACTTCTCCCCTTTTAAATATCTTACACAGTATCATAACGAGAAATAAATAGTTAGTTGATAATGAAGTATTTCTGGTTAATTTCTAACAAATTATATGTTTGCATCATTTTTATCGTATATATAATGAATTAATAACAATAAACTGAAAATTCACAAAAACGTGGAAAAACGGCAAAATATTGCCTAATTCGATGATATTTTGTTTAAATCCCATAAGGGAAATGGGGGATGACAAACGTCATAATATTGCTAAATTCGATGATTTTTTTATACAAACCAAATGCAAGAAAACTTGCTAAAAAATGCAATATAATGCGAAATTCTGAGATTTGAAGGCAAAATCACATATCGTGAGAAAACATGAAGTAGTGTCGAAATATTGGTATAAACGAATATATTTACGTAAAATCGCACTACATGAAAAACGTGAAAAAAGTCACTATATTACTAAATTTGAGGATTTTAACTACAAATTATATGGCGAGGTTTCGTATTACTTAGATCCCAGAAAAGACATTTTAAAATGTTGTTTCCAATACAAATGATATAAATCGATATGTTTTAGTTAGAATTAACTAAAATGTTCCTGATTTTCCGTTAATATTACCAATGGAAGATGTACACGTAAAACCGCACTAATCCGGCTGAAACGTCGATATATGCAATAAAAAAAGAACTTCATCCCTTTTAATATCTTACACAGTATTTTAACGAGAAACAAGTAATTGGTTGCAAATGAAGTATTTAAGGTTATTTTCTAACAAATTATGTGTTTGCATCATTTTTATCGTATATATTGATAACAATTTATATTAATAATAATTAAAATTAAATAAAATATAACAAAAATTAATAACAATAATCTGAAAATTCACAAAAACGTGGAAAAACGGCAAAATATTGCCTAATTCGATGTTATTTTGTTTAAATCGCATAAGGGAAAAGGGGGATGATGAACGTCAAAATATTGCTAAATTCGATGATTTTTTTATACAAACCAAATGCAAGAAAACTAGCTAAAAAATGCAATATAATGTGAAATTCTGAAATTTGAAGGCTAAATCACATATTGTGAGAAAACATGAAGTAGTGTCGAAATATTGGTATAAACGAATATATTTACGTAATATCACACTACATGAAAAACGTGAAAAAAGTCACTATATTACCAAATTTGAGGATTTTAACTACAAATTATATGGCGAGGTTTCGTATTACTTAGATCCCAGAAAAGACATTTTAAAATGTTGTTTCCAATACAAATGATATAAATCGATATGTTTTAGTTAGAATTAACTAAAATGTTCCTGATTTTCCGTTAATATTACCAATGGAAGATGTACACGTAAAACCGCTCTAATCCGGCTGAAACGTCGATATATGCAATAAAACAGAACTTCTCCCCTTTCAATATCTTACACAGTATTTTAACGAGAAACAAACAGTTGATTGAAAATGAAGTATTTAAGGTTATTTTCTAACCAATTATGTGTTTGCATCATTTTTATCGTATATATAATAAATTAATAACAATAAACTGAAAATTCACATAAACGTGGAACAAGGGCAAAATATTGCCTAATTCGGTGATATTTTGTTTAAATCACATAAAGAAAAAGGGAGATGATAAACGTCAAAATATTGCTAAATTCGATGATTTTTAGTACAAAACAAAATGCAAGAAAACTTGCTAAAAAATGCAATATTATGCGAAATTCTGAGATTTGAAGGCCAAATCACATATCGTGAGAAAACATGAAGTAATATCGAAATATTGGTATAATCGAATATATTTACGTAAAATCACACTACATGAAAAACGTGAAATAAGTCACTATATTACCAAATTTGAGGATTTTAACTTCAAATTATATGGCGAGGTTTCGTACTACTTAGATCCCAGAAAAGACATATTAAAATGTTGTTTCCAATACAAATGATATAAATCGATGTGTTTTCATTAGAATTAACTAAAATGTTCCTGATTTTCCGTTTATATTAGCAATAGAAGATGTACACGTAAAACCGCTCCAATCCGGCTGAAACGTCGATATATGCAATAAAAACAGAACTTCTCCCCCTTTCAATATCTTACACAGTATTTTAACGAGAAACAAATAGTTGATTGAAAATAAAGTATTTAAGGTTATTTTCTAACCAATTATGTGTTTGCATCATTTTTATCATATATATAATAAATTAATAACAATAAACTGAAAATTCACAAAAACTTGGAAAAACGGCAAAATATTGCGTAATTCGATGATATTTTGTTAAAATCACATAAAGAAAAAGGGGGATGATAAACGTCAAAATATTGCTAAATTCGATGATTTTTAGTACAAAACAAAATGCAAGAAAACTTGCTAAAAAATGCAATATTATGCGAAATTCTGAGATTTAAAGGCCAAATCACATATCGTGAGAAAACATGAAGTAATATCGAAATATTGGTACAATCGAAAATATTTACGTAAAATCACACTACATGAAAAAAGTGAAAAAGTCACTATATTACCAAATTTGAGGATTTTAACTTCAAATTATATGGCGAGGTTTCGTACTACTTAGATTCCAGAAAAGACATATTAAAATGTTATTTCCAATACAAATGATAAACATCAATGTGTTTTCATTAGAATTAACTAAAATGTTCCTGATTTTCCGTTTATATTACCAATGGAAAATGTACACGTAAAACCGCACTAATCCGGCTGAAACGTCGATATATGCTATAAAAACAGAACTTCTCCCCTTTTAAATATCTTACACAGTATCATAACGAGAAATAAATAGTTAGTTGACAATGAAGTGTTTCTGGTTAATTTCTAACCAATTATATGTTTGCATCATTTTTATCGTATATATAATGAATTAATAACAATAAACTGAAAATTCACAAAAACGTGGAAAAACGGCAAAATATTGCCTAATTCGATGATATTTTGTTTAAATCACATAAGGGAAATGGGGGATGATAAACGTCATAATATTGCTAAATTCGATGATTTTTTTATACAAACCAAATGCAAGAAAACTAGCTAAAAAATGCAATATAATGCGAAATTCTGAGATTTGAAGGCTAAATCACATATCGTGAGAAAACATGAAGTAGTGTCGAAATATTGGTATAAACCAATATATTTACGTAAAATCACACTACATGAAAAACGTGAAAAAAGTCACTATATTACCAAATTTGAGGATTTTAACTACAAATTATATGGCGAGGTTTCGTATTACTTAGATCCCAGAAAAGACATTTTAAAATGTTGTTTCCAATACAAATGATATAAATCGATGTGTTTTCACATCGATGTGTTTTTCAAAATCAGGAACTTTTTAGTTATTCTAATGAATTAACTAAAATGTTCCTGATTTTCCGTTAATATTATCAATAGAAGATGTACACGTAAAACCGCTCTAATCCGGCTGAAACGTCGATATATGCAATAAAAACAGAACTTCTCCCCCTTTCAATATCTTACTCAGTATTTTAACGAGAAACAAACAGTTGATTGAAAATAAAGCATTTAAGGTTATTTTCTAACCAATTATGTGTTTGCATCATTTTTATCGTATATATAATAAATTAATAACAATAAACTGAAAATTCACAAAAACTTGGAAAAACGGCAAAATATTGCCTAATTCGATGATATTCTGTTTAAATCACATACAGAAAAAGGGGGTTGATAAACGTCAAAATATTGCTAAATTCGATGAATTTTAGTACAAAACAAAATGGAAAATGTACACGTAAAACCGCTCTAATCCGGCTGAAACGTCGATATATGCTATAAAAACAGAACTTCTCCCCTTTTAAATATCTTACACAGTATTTTAAAGAGAAATAAATAGTTAGTTGACAATGAAGTGTTTCTGGTTAATTTCTAACCAATTATATGTTTGCATCATTTTTATCGTATATATAATAAATTAATAACAATAAACTGAAAATTAACAAAAACGTGGAAAAACGGCAAAATATTGCCTAATTCGATGATATTTTGTTTAAATCACATAAAGAAAAAGGGGGATGATAAACGTCAAAATATTGCTATATTCGATGATTTTTAGTACAAAACAAAATGCAAGAAAACTTGCTAAAAAATGCAATATTATGCGAAATTCTGAGATTTGAAGGCCAAATCACATATCGCGAGAAAACATGAAGTAATATCGAAATATTGGTATAATCGAATATATTTACGTAAAATCACACTACATGAAAAACGTGAAAAAGTCACTATATTACCAAATTTGAGGATTTTAACTTCAAATTATATGGCGAGGTTTCGTACTACTTAGATCCCAGAAAAGACATATTAAAATGTTATTTCCAATGCAAATGATAAACATCAATGTGTTTTCATTAGAATTAACTAAAATGTTCCTGATTTTCCGTTTATATTACCAATGGAAGATGTACACGTAACACCGCACTAATCCGGCTGAAACGTCGATATATGCTTTAAAAACAAAACTTCTCCCCTTTTAAATATCTTACACAGTATCATAACGAGAAATAAATAGTTAGTTGATAATGAAGTATTTCTGGTTAGTTTCTAACAAATTATATGTTTACATCATTTTTATCGTATATATAATGAATTAATAACAATAAACTGAAAATTCACAAAAACGTGGAAAAACGGCAAAATATTGCCTAATTCGATGATATTTTGTTTAAATCACATAAGGGAAATGGGGGATGACAAACGTCATAATATTGCTAAATTCGATGATTTTTTTATACAAACCAAATGCAAGAAAACTAGCTAAAAAATGCAATATAATGCGAAATTCTGAGATTTGAAGGCTAAATCACATATCGTGAGAAAACATGAAGTAGTGTCGAAATATTGGTATAAACGAATATATTTACGTAAAATCACACTACATGAAAAACGTGAAAAAAGTCACTATATTACCAAATTTGAGGATTTTAACTACAAATTATATGGCGAGGTTTCGTATTACTTGGATCCCAGAAAAGACATTTTAAAATGTTGTTTCCAATACAAATGATATAAATCGATGTGTTTTCATTAGAATTAACTAAAATGTTCCTGATTTTCCGTTAATATTACCAATAGAAGATGTACACGTAAAACCGCTCTAATCCGGCTGAAACGTCGATATATGCAATAAAAACAGAACTTCTCCCCCTTTCAATATCTTACACACTATTTTAACGAGAAACAAACAGTTGATTGAAAATTAAGTATTTAAGGTTATTTTCTAACCAATTATGTGTTTGCATCATTTTATCGTATGTATAATAAATTAATAACAATAAACTGAAAATTCACAAAAACTTGGAAAAACGGCAAAATATTGCATAATTCGATGATATTTTGCTTAAATCACATAAAGAAAAAGGGGGATGATAAACGTCAAAATATTGCTAAATTCGATGAATTTTAGTACAAAACAAAATGCAAGAAAACTTGCTAAAAAATGCAATATTATGCGAAATTCTGAGATTTGAAGGCCAAATCACATATCATGAGAAAACATGAAGTAATATCGAAATATTGGTATAATCGAATATATTTTCGTAAAATCACACTACATGAAAAACGTGAAAAAATTCACTATATTACTAAATTTGAGGATTTTAACTTGAAATTATATAGCGAGGTTTCGTATTACTTAGATCCCATAAAAGACATATTAAAATGTTGATTCCAATACAAATGATAAAAATCAATGTGTTTTCATTAGAATTAACTAAAATGTTCCTGATTTTCCGTTTATAATACCAATGGAAGATGTACACGTAAAACCGCTCTAATCCGGCTGAAACGTCGATATATGCAATAAAAACAGAACTTCATCCCTTTTAATATCTTACACAGTATTTTAACGAGAAACAAGTAATTGGTTGAAAATGAAGTATTTAAGGTTATTTTGTAACCAATTATGTGTTTGCATCATTTTTATCGTATATATAATAAATTAATAACAATAAACTAAAAATTCACAAAAACGTGAAAAAACGGCAAAATATTGCCTAATTCGATGATATTTTGTTTAAATTACATAAGGGAAATGGGGGATAATAAACGTCAAAATATTGCTAAATTCGATGATTTTTTTATACAAACCAAATGCAAGAAACCTAGCTAAAAATGCAATATAATGCAAAATTCTGAGATTTGAAGGCTAAATCACATATCGTGAGAAAACATGAAAAAGTGCCGAAATGTTGGTATAAACGAATATATTTACGTAAAATGACACTACATGAAAAATGTGAAAAAAGTCATTATATTACCAAATTTGAGGATTTTAACTACAAATTACATGGCGAGGTTTCGTATTTCTTAGATCCCAGAAAAGACATATTAAAATGTTGTTTCCAATACAAATGATATAAATCGATGTGTTTTCATTAGAATTAACTAAAATGTTCCTGATTTTCTGTTAATATTAGCAATAGAAGATGTACACGTAAAACCGCTCTAATCCGGCTGAAACGTCGATATATGCAATAAAAACAGAACTTCTCCCCCTTTCAATATTTTACACAGTATTTTAACGAGAAACAAACAGTTGATTGAAAATGAAGTATTTAAGGTTATTTTCTAACCAATTATGTGTTTGCATCATTTTATCGTATGTATAATAAATTAATAACAATAAACTGAAAATTCACAAAAACTTGGAAAAACGGCAAAATATTGCCTAATTCGATGATATTTTGCTTAAATCACATAAAGAAAAAGGGGGATGATAAACGTCAAAATATTGCTAAATTCGATAATTTTTAGTACAAAGCAAAATGCAAGAAAACTTGCTAAAAAATGCAATATAATGCGAAATTCTGAGATTTGAAGGCTAAATCGTGAGAAAACATGAAGTAGTGTCGAAATATTGGTATAAACCAATATATTTACGTAAAATCACACTACATGAAAAACGTGAAAAAGTCACTATATTACCAAATTTGAGGATTTTAACTTCAAATTATATGGCGAGGTTTCGTATTACTTAGATCCCAGAAAAGACATATTAAAATGTTGTTTAAAATACAAATGATATAAATCGATGTATTTTCATTAGAATTAACTAAAATGTTCCTGATTTTCCGTTTATATTACCAATGGAAGATGTACACGTAAAACCGCTCTAATCCGGCTGAAACGTCGATATATGCAATAAAAACAGAACTTCTCCCCTTTTAATATCTTACACAGTATTTTAACGAGAAGCAAGTAATTGGTTGCCAATGAAGTATTTAAGGTTATTTTCTAACCAATTATGTGTTTGCATCATTTTTATCGTATATATAATAAATTAATAACAATAAACTGAAAATTCACAAAAACGTGGGACAAGGGCAAAATATTGCCTAATTCGATGATATTTTGTTTAAATCACATAAGGGAAAAGGGGGATGATGAACGTCAAAATATTGCTAAATTCGATGATTTTTTATACAAACCAAATGCAAGAAAACTAGCTAAAAAATACAATATCATGCGAAATTCTGAGATTTGAAGGCTAAATCACATATCGTGAGATATCATGAAGTAGTGCCGAAATGTTGGTATAAACGAATATATTTACGTAAAATCACACTACATGAAAAACTTGAAAAAATTCATTATATTACCAAATTTGAGGATTTTAACTACAAATTACATAGCGAGGTTTCGTATTTCTTAGATCCCAGAAAAGACATATTAAAATGTTGTTTCCAATACAAATGATATAAATCGATGTGTTTTCATTAGAATTAAGTAAAATGTTCCTGATTTTCTGTTAATATTAGCAATAGAAGATGTACACGTAAAACCGCTCTAATCCGGCTGAAACGTCGATATATGCAATAAGAACAGAACTTCTCCCCCTTTCAATATCTTACACAGTATTTTAACGAGAAACAAACAGTTGATTGAAAATGAAGTATTTAAGGTTTTTTTCTAAACAATTATGTGTTTGCATCATTTTTATCATGTATATAATAAATTAATAACAATAAACTGAAAATTCACAAAAACTTGGAAAAACGGCAAAATATTGCCTAATTCGATGATATTTTGTTTAAATCAAATAAAGAAAAAGGGGGATGATAAACGTCAAAATATTGCTAAATTCGATGATTTTTAGTACAAAACAAAATGCAAGAAAACTTGCTAAAAAAAGCAATATTATGCGAAATTCTGAGATTTGAAGGCCAAATCACATATCGTGAGAAAACATGAAGTAATATCGAAATATTGGTATAATCGAATATATTTACGTAAAATCACACTACATGAAAAACGTGAAAAAGTCACGATATTACCAAATTTGAGGATTTTAACTTCAAATTATATGGCGAGGTTTCGTACTACTTAGATCCCAGAAAAGACATATTAAAATGTTATTTCCAATGCAAATGATAAACATCAATGTGTTTTCATTAGAATTAAATAAAATGTTCCTGATTTTCCGTTTATATTACCAATGGAAGATGTACACGTAAAACAGCACTAATCCGGCTGAAACGTCGATATATGCTATAAAAACAAAACTTCTCCCCTTTTAAATATCTTACACAGTATCATAACGAGAAATAAATAGTTAGTTGATAATGAAGTATTTCTGGTTAATTTCTAACAAATTATATGTTTGCATCATTTTTATCGTATATATAATGAATTAATAACAATAAACTGAAAATTCACAAAAACGTGGAAAAACGGCAAAATATTGCCTAATTCGATGATATTTTGTTTAAATCACATAAGGGAAATGGGGGATGACAAACGTCATAATATTGCTAAATTCGATGATTTTTTTATACAAACCAAATGCAAGAAAACTTGCTAAAAAATGCAATATAATGCGAAATTCTGAGATTTGAAGGCAAAATCACATATCGTGAGAAAACATGAAGTAGTGTCGAAATATTGGTATAAACGAATATATTTACGTAAAATCGCACTACATGAAAAACGTGAAAAAAGTCACTATATTACCAAATTTGAGGATTTTAACTACAAATTATATGGCGAGGTTTCGTATTACTTAGATCCCAGAAAAGACATTTTAAAATGTTGTTTCCAATACAAATGATATAAATCGATGTGTTTTCATTAGAATTAACTAAAATGTTCCTGATTTTCCGTTAATATTACCAATAGAAGATGTACACGTAAAACCGCTCTAATCCGGCTGAAACGTCGATATATGCAATAAAAACAGAACTTCTCCCCCTTTAAATATCTTACACAGTATTTTAACGAGAAACAAACAGTTGATTGAAAATGAAGTATTTAAGGTTATTTTCTAACCAATTATGTGTTTGCATCATTTTTATCGTATATATAATAAATTAATAACAATAAACTGAAAATTCACAAAAACTTGGAAAAACGGCAAAATATTGCCTAATTCGATGATAATCTGTTTAAATCACATAAAGAAAAAGGGGGATGATAAACGTCAAAATATTGCTAAATTCGATGAATTTTAGTACAAAACAAAATGCAAGAAAACTTGCTAAAAAATGCAATATTATGCGAAATTCTGAGATTTGAAGGCCAAATCACATATCGTGAGAAAACATGAAGTAGTGCCGAAATGTTGGTATAAACGAATATATTTACGTAAAATCACACTACATGAAAAACTTGAAAAAAGTCATTATATTACCAAATATGAGGATTTTAACTACAAATTACATGGCGAGGTTTCGTATTTCTTAGATCCCAGAAAAGACATATTAAAATGTTGTTTATAATACAAATGATATAAATCGATGTGTTTTCATTAGGATTAAGTAAAATGTTCCTGATTTTCTGTTAATATTAGCAATAGAAGATGTACACGTAAAACCGCTCTAATCCGGCTGAAACGTCGATATATGCAATAAAAACAGAACTTCTCCCCTTTCAATATCTTACACAGTATTTTAACGAGAAACAAACAGTTGATTGAAAATGAAGTATTTAAGGTTATTTTCTAACCAATTATGTGTTTGCATCATTTTTATCGTATATATAATAAATTAATAACAATAAACTGAAAATTCACAAAAACTTGGAAAAACGGCAAAATATTGCCTAATTCGATGATATTCTGTTTAAATCACATAAAGAAAAAGGGGGATGATAAACGTCAAAATATTGCTAAATTCGATGAATTTTAGTACAAAACAAAATGCAAGAAAACTTGCTAAAAAAATGCAATATTATGCGAAATTATGAGATTTGAAGGCCAAATCACATATCATGAGAAAACATGAAGTAATATCGAAATATTGGTATAATCGAATATATTTTCGTAAAATCACACTACATGAAAAACGTGAAAAAAGTCACTATATTACCAAATTTGAGGATTTTAACTTGAAATTATATAGCGAGGTTTCGTATTACTTAGATCCCAGAAAAGACATTAAAATGTTGATTCCAATACAAATGATAAAAATCAATGTGTTTTCATTAGAATTAACTAAAATGTTCCTGATTTTCCGTTTATAATACCAATGGAAGATGTACACGTAAAACCACCGCTCTAATCCGGCTGAAACGTCGATATATGCAATAAAAACAGAACTTCATCCCTTTTAATATCTTACACAGTATTTTAACGAGAAACAAGTAATTGGTTGAAAATGAAGTATTTAAGGTTATTTTGTAACCAATTATGTGTTTGCATCATTTTTATCGTATATATAATAAATTAATAACAATAAACTAAAAATTCACAAAAACGTGGAAAAACGGCAAAATATTGCCTAATTCGATGATATTTTGTTTAAATTACATAAGGGAAATGGGAGATGATAAACGTCAAAATATTGCTAAATTCGATGATTTTTTTATACAAACCAAATGCAAGAAACCTAGCTAAAAAAAGCAATATTATGCGAAATTCTGAGATTTGAAGGCCAAATCACATATCGTGAGAAAACATGAAGTAATATCGAAATATTGGTATAATCGAATATATTTACGTAAAATCACACTACATGAAAAACGTGAAAAAGTCACGATATTACCAAATTTGAGGATTTTAACTTCAAATTATATGGCGAGGTTTCGTACTACTTAGATCCCAGAAAAGACATATTAAAATGTTATTTCCAATGCAAATGATAAACATCAATGTGTTTTCATTAGAATTAAATAAAATGTTCCTGATTTTCCGTTTATATTACCAATGGAAGATGTACACGTAAAACAGCACTAATCCGGCTGAAACGTCGATATATGCTATAAAAACAAAACTTCTCCCCTTTTAAATATCTTACACAGTATCATAACGAGAAATAAATAGTTAGTTGATAATGAAGTATTTCTGGTTAATTTCTAACAAATTATATGTTTGCATCATTTTTATCGTATATATAATGAATTAATAACAATAAACTGAAAATTCACAAAAACGTGGAAAAACGGCAAAATATTGCCTAATTCGATGATATTTTGTTTAAATCACATAAGGGAAATGGGGGATGACAAACGTCATAATATTGCTAAATTCGATGATTTTTTTATACAAACCAAATGCAAGAAAACTTGCTAAAAAATGCAATATAATGCGAAATTCTGAGATTTGAAGGCAAAATCACATATCGTGAGAAAACATGAAGTAGTGTCGAAATATTGGTATAAACGAATATATTTACGTAAAATCGCACTACATGAAAAACGTGAAAAAAGTCACTATATTACCAAATTTGAGGATTTTAACTACAAATTATATGGCGAGGTTTCGTATTACTTAGATCCCAGAAAAGACATTTTAAAATGTTGTTTCCAATACAAATGATATAAATCGATGTGTTTTCATTAGAATTAACTAAAATGTTCCTGATTTTCCGTTAATATTACCAATAGAAGATGTACACGTAAAACCGCTCTAATCCGGCTGAAACGTCGATATATGCAATAAAAACAGAACTTCTCCCCCTTTAAATATCTTACACAGTATTTTAACGAGAAACAAACAGTTGATTGAAAATGAAGTATTTAAGGTTATTTTCTAACCAATTATGTGTTTGCATCATTTTTATCGTATATATAATAAATTAATAACAATAAACTGAAAATTCACAAAAACTTGGAAAAACGGCAAAATATTGCCTAATTCGATGATAATCTGTTTAAATCACATAAAGAAAAAGGGGGATGATAAACGTCAAAATATTGCTAAATTCGATGAATTTTAGTACAAAACAAAATGCAAGAAAACTTGCTAAAAAATGCAATATTATGCGAAATTCTGAGATTTGAAGGCCAAATCACATATCGTGAGAAAACATGAAGTAGTGCCGAAATGTTGGTATAAACGAATATATTTACGTAAAATCACACTACATGAAAAACTTGAAAAAAGTCATTATATTACCAAATATGAGGATTTTAACTACAAATTACATGGCGAGGTTTCGTATTTCTTAGATCCCAGAAAAGACATATTAAAATGTTGTTTATAATACAAATGATATAAATCGATGTGTTTTCATTAGGATTAAGTAAAATGTTCCTGATTTTCTGTTAATATTAGCAATAGAAGATGTACACGTAAAACCGCTCTAATCCGGCTGAAACGTCGATATATGCAATAAAAACAGAACTTCTCCCCTTTCAATATCTTACACAGTATTTTAACGAGAAACAAACAGTTGATTGAAAATGAAGTATTTAAGGTTATTTTCTAACCAATTATGTGTTTGCATCATTTTTATCGTATATATAATAAATTAATAACAATAAACTGAAAATTCACAAAAACTTGGAAAAACGGCAAAATATTGCCTAATTCGATGATATTCTGTTTAAATCACATAAAGAAAAAGGGGGATGATAAACGTCAAAATATTGCTAAATTCGATGAATTTTAGTACAAAACAAAATGCAAGAAAACTTGCTAAAAAAATGCAATATTATGCGAAATTATGAGATTTGAAGGCCAAATCACATATCATGAGAAAACATGAAGTAATATCGAAATATTGGTATAATCGAATATATTTTCGTAAAATCACACTACATGAAAAACGTGAAAAAAGTCACTATATTACCAAATTTGAGGATTTTAACTTGAAATTATATAGCGAGGTTTCGTATTACTTAGATCCCAGAAAAGACATTAAAATGTTGATTCCAATACAAATGATAAAAATCAATGTGTTTTCATTAGAATTAACTAAAATGTTCCTGATTTTCCGTTTATAATACCAATGGAAGATGTACACGTAAAACCACCGCTCTAATCCGGCTGAAACGTCGATATATGCAATAAAAACAGAACTTCATCCCTTTTAATATCTTACACAGTATTTTAACGAGAAACAAGTAATTGGTTGAAAATGAAGTATTTAAGGTTATTTTGTAACCAATTATGTGTTTGCATCATTTTTATCGTATATATAATAAATTAATAACAATAAACTAAAAATTCACAAAAACGTGGAAAAACGGCAAAATATTGCCTAATTCGATGATATTTTGTTTAAATTACATAAGGGAAATGGGAGATGATAAACGTCAAAATATTGCTAAATTCGATGATTTTTTTATACAAACCAAATGCAAGAAACCTAGCTAAAAAATGCAATATAATGCGAAATTCTGAGATTTGAAGGCTAAATCACATATCGTGAGAAAACATGAAGAAGTGCCGAAATGTTGGTATAAACGAATATATTTACGTAAAATCACACTACATGAAAAACGTGAAAAAAGTCATTATATTACCAAATTTGAGGATTTTAACTACAAATTACATGGCGAGGTTTCGTATTTCTTAGATCCCAGAAAAGACATATTAAAATGTTGTTTCCAATACAAATGATATAAATCGATGTGTTTTCATTAGAATTAACTAAAATGTTCCTGATTTTCTGTTAATATTAGCAATAGAAGATGTACACGTAAAACCGCTCTAATCCGGCTGAAACGTCGATATATGCAATAAAAACAGAACTTCTCCCCCTTTCAATATTTTACACAGTATTTTAACGAGAAACAAACAGTTGATTGAAAATCAAGTATTTAAGGTTATTTTCTAACCAATTATGTGTTTGCATCATTTTATCGTATGTATAATAAATTAATAACAATAAACTGAAAATTCACAAAAACTTGGAAAAACGGCAAAATATTGCCTAATTCGATGATATTTTGTTTAAATCACATAAAGAAAAAGGGGGATGATAAACGTCAAAATATTGCTAAATTCGATAATTTTTAGTACAAAACAAAATGCAAGAAAACTTGCTAAAAAATGCAATATAATGCGAAATTCTGAGATTTGAAGACTAAATCGTGAGAAAACATGAAGTAGTGTCGAAATATTGGTATAAACGAATATATTTACGTAAAATCACACTACATGAAAAACGTGAAAAAGTCACTATATTACCAAATTTGAGGATTTTAACTTCAAATTATATGGCGAGGTTTCGTATTACTTAGATCCCAGAAAAGACATATTAAAATGTTGTTTAAAATACAAATGATATAAATCGATGTGTTTTCATTAGAATTAACTAAAATGTTCCTGATTTTCTGTTAATATTAGCAATAGAAGATGTACACGTAAAACCGCTCTAATCCGGCTGAAACGTCGATATATGCAATAAAAACAGAACTTCTCCCCTTTCAATATCTTACACAGTATTTTAACGAGAAACAAACAGTTGATTGAAAATCAAGTATTTAAGGTTATTTTCTAACCAATTATGTGTTTGCATCATTTTATCGTATGTATAATAAATTAATAACAATAAACTGAAAATTCACAAAAACTTGGAAAAACGGCAAAATATTGCCTAATTCGATGATATTTTGTTTAAATCACATAAAGAAAAAGGGGGATGATAAACGTCAAAATATTGCTAAATTCGATAATTTTTAGTACAAAACAAAATGCAAGAAAACTTGCTAAAAAATGCAATATAATGCGAAATTCTGAGATTTGAAGACTAAATCGTGAGAAAACATGAAGTAGTGTCGAAATATTGGTATAAACGAATATATTTACGTAAAATCACACTACATGAAAAACGTGAAAAAGTCACTATATTACCAAATTTGAGGATTTTAACTTCAAATTATATGGCGAGGTTTCGTATTACTTAGATCCCAGAAAAGACATATTAAAATGTTGTTTAAAATACAAATGATATAAATCGATGTATTTTCATTAGAATTAACTAAAATGTTCCTGATTTTCCGTTTATATTACCAATGGAAGATGTACACGTAAAACCGCTCTAATCCGGCTGAAACGTCGATATATGCAATAAAAACAGAACTTCTCCCCTTTTAATATCTTACACAGTATTTTAACGAGAAGCAAGTAATTGGTTGCCAATGAAGTATTTAAGGTTATTTTCTAACCAATTATGTGTTTGCATCATTTTTATCGTATATATAATAAATTAATAACAATAAACTGAAAATTCACAAAAACGTGGGACAAGGGCAAAATATTGCCTAATTCGATGATATTTTGTTTAAATCACATAAGGGAAAAGGGGGATGATGAACGTCAAAATATTGCTAAATTCGATGATTTTTTATACAAACCAAATGCAAGAAAACTAGCTAAAAAATACAATATCATGCGAAATTCTGAGATTTGAAGGCTAAATCACATATCGTGAGATAACATGAAGTAGTGCCGAAATGTTGGTATAAACGAATATATTTACGTAAAATCACACTACATGAAAAACTTGAAAAAATTCATTATATTACCAAATTTGAGGATTTTAACTACAAATTACATAGCGAGGTTTCGTATTTCTTAGATCCCAGAAAAGACATATTAAAATGTTGTTTCCAATACAAATGATATAAATCGATGTGTTTTCATTAGAATTAACTAAAATGTTCCTGATTTTCTGTTAATATTAGCAATAGAAGATGTACACGTAAAACCGCTCTAATCCGGCTGAAACGTCGATATATGCAATACAAACAGAACTTCTTCCCCTTTCAATATTTTACACAGTATTTTAACGAGAAACAAACAGTTGATTGAAAATTAAGTATTTAAGGTAATTTTCTAACCAATTATGTGTTTGCATCATTTTTATCGTATGTATAATAAATTAATAACAATAAACTGAAAATTCACAAAAACTTGGAAAAACGGCAACATATTGCTAAATTCGATAATTTTTAGTACAAAACAAAATGCAAGAAAACTTGCTAAAAAATGCAATATAATGCGAAATTCTGAGATTTGAAGGCTAAATCGTGAGAAAACATGAAGTAGTGTCGAAATATTGGTATAAACGAATATATTTACGTAAAATCACACTACATGAAAAACGTGAAAAAGTCACTATATTACCAAATTTGAGGATTTTAACTTTAAATTATATGGCGAGGTTTCGTACTACTTAGATCCCAGAAAAGACATATTAAAATGTTGTTTCCAATACAAATGATAAACATCAATGTGTTTTCATTAGAATTAACTAAAATGTTCCTGATTTTCCGATTATATTACCAATGGAAGATGTACACGTAAAACCGCTCTAATCCGGCTGAAACGTCGATATATGCTATAAAAACAGAACTTCTCCCCTATTAAATATCTTACACAGTATCATAACGAGAAACAAATAGTTGGTTGATAATGAAGTATTTCTGGTTATTTTCTAACCAATTATGTGTTTGCATCATTTTTATCGTATATATAATAAATTAATAACAATAAACTGAAAATTCACAAAAACGTGGAACAAGGGCAAAATATTGCCTAATTCGATGATATTTTGTTTAAATCACACAAGGGAAATGGGGGATGATAAACGTCAAAATATTGCTAAATTCGATGATTTTTTATACAAACCAAATGCAAGAAAACTAGCTAAAAAATGCAATATAATGCAAAATTCTGAGATTTGAAGGCTAAATCACATATCGTGAGAAAACATGAAATAGTGCCGAAATGATGGTATAAACGAATATATTTAAGTAAAATCACACTACATGAAAAACGTGAAAAAAGTCATTATATTACCAAATTTGAGGATTTTAACTACAAATTATATGGCGAGGTTTCGTATTACTTAGATCCCAGAAAAGACATTTTAAAATGTTGTTTCCAATACAAATGATATAAATCGATGTGTTTTCGTTAGAATTAACAAAAATGTTCCTGATTTTCCGTTAATATTACCAATGGTAGATGTACACGTAAAACCGCTCTAATCCGGTTGAAACGTCGATATATGCAATAAAAACAGAACTTCTCCCCCTTTCAATATCTTACACATTATTTTAACGAGAAACAAACAGTTGATTGAAAATGAAGTATTTAAGGTTATTTCCTAACCAATTATGTGTTTGCATCATTTTTATCGTATATATAGTAAATTAATAACAATAAACTGAAAATTGACAAAAACTTGGAAAAACGGCAAAATATTGCCTAATTCGATGATATTTTGTTTAAATCACATGAAGAAAAGGGAAGATGATAAACGTCAAAATATTGCTAAATTCGATGATTTTTAGTGCAAAACAAAATGCAAGAAAACTTGCTAAAAAATGCAATATTATGCGAAATTCTGAGATTTGAAGGCCAAATCACATATCGTGAGAAAACATGAAGTAATATCTAAATATTGGTATAACCGAATATATTTACGTAAAATCACACTACATGAAAAACGTGAAATAAGTCACTATATTACCAAATTTGAGGATTTTAACTTCAAATTATATGGCGAGGTTTCGTACTACTTAGATCCCAGAAATGACATATTAAAATGTTGTTTCCAATACAAATGATAAACATCAATGTGTTTTCATTAGAATTAACTAAAATGTTCCTGATTTTCCGTTAATATTACCAAAAGAAGATGTACACGTAAAACTGCTCTAATCCGGCTGAAACGTCGATATATGCAATAAAAACAGAACTTCTTCTCTTTCAATATCTTACACAGTATTTTAACGAGAAACAAACACTTGACTGAAAATGAAGTATTTAAGGATATTTTTTAACCAATTATGTGTTTGCATCATTTTTATCGTATATATAATAAATTAATAACATTAAACTGTAAATTCACAAAAACGTGGAAAAACGGCAAAATATTGCCTAATTCGATGATATTTTGTTTAAATCACATAAAGAAAAAAGGGGATGAAAAACGTCAAAATATTGCTATATTCGACGACTTTTAGTACAAAACAAAATTCAAGAAAACTTGCTAAAAAATGCAATATTATGCGAAATTCTGAGATTTGAAGGCCAAATCACATATCGTGAGAAAACATGAAGTAATATCGAAATATTGGTATAATCGAATATATTTACGTAAAATCACACTACATGAAAAACGTGAAAAAAGTCATTATATTACCAAATTTGAGGATTTTAACTTCAAATTACATGGCGAGGTTTCGTATTTCTTAGATCCCAGAAAAGACATATTAAAATGTTGTTTCCAATACAAATGATATAAATCGATGTGTTTTCATTAGAATTAACTAAAATGTTCCTGATTTTCCGTTAATATTAGCAATAGAAGATGTACACGTACAACCGCTCTAATCCGGCTGAAACGTCGATATATGCTATAAAAACAGAACTTCTCCCCTATTAAATATCTTACACAGTATCATAACGAGAAACAAATAGTTGGTTGATAATGAAGTATTTCTGGTTATTTTCTAACCAATTATGTGTTTGCATCATTTTTATCGTATATATAGTAAAATAATAACAATAAACTGAAAATTTACAAAAACGTGGAAAAACGGCAAAATATTGCCTAATTCGATGATATTTTGTTTAAATCACATAAGGGAAAAGGGGGATGATGAACGTCAAAATATTGCTAAATTCGATGATTTTTTATACAAACCAAATGCAAGAAAACTAGCTAAAAAATACAATATTATGCGAAATTCTGAGATTTGAAGGCTAAATCACATATCGTGAGAAAACATAAAGTAGTGACGAAATGTTGGTATAAACGAATATATTTACGTAAAATCACACTACATGAAAAACGTGAAAAAAGTCATTATATTACCAAATTTGAGGATTTTAACTACAAATTATATGGCGAGGGTTCGTATTACTTAGATCCCAGAAAAGACATTTTAAAATGTTGTTTCCAATACAAATGATATAAATCGATGTGTTTTCATTAGAATTAACTAAAATGTTCCTGATTTTCCGTTAATATTACCAATGGAAGATGTACACGTAAAACCGCTCTAATCCGGCTGAAACGTCGATATATGCAATAAAAACAGAACTTCTCCCCCTTTCAATATCTTACACACTATTTTAACGAGAAACAAACAGTTGATTGAAAATGAAGTATTTAAGGTTATTTTCTAACCAATTATGTGTTTGCATCATTTTTATCGTATATATAATAAATTAATAACAATAAACTGAAAATTCACAAAAACGGGGAAAAACGGCAAAATATTGCCTAATTCGATGATATTTTGTTTAAATCACATAAAGAAAAAATGGGATGATAAACGTCAAAATATTGCTATATTCGATGATTTTTAGTACAAAACAAAATGCAAGAAAACTTGCTAAAAAATGCAATATTATGCGAAATTCTGAGTTTTGAAGGCTAAATCACATATCGTGAGAAAACATGAAGTAGTGTCGAAATATTGGTATAAACGAATATATTTACGTAAAATCACACTACATGAAAAACGTGAAAAAAGTCACTATATTACCAAATTTGAGGATTTTAACTACAAATTATATGGCGAGGTTTCGTGTTACTTAGATCCCAGAAAAGACATATTAAAATGTTGTTTCCAATACAAATGATATAAATCGATGTGTTTTCATTAGAATTAACAAAAATGTTCCTGATTTTCCGTTTATATTACCAATGGAAGATGTACACGTAAAACCGCTCTAATCCGGCTGAAACGTCGATATATGCAATAAAAACAGAACTTCTCCCCTTTTAATATCTTACACAGTATTTTTAACGAGAAGCAAGTAATTGGTTGCCAATGAAGTATTTAAGGTTATTTTCTAACCAATTATGTGTTTGCATCATTTTTATCGTATATATAATAAATTAATAACAATAAACTGAAAATTCACAAAAACGTGGAAAAACGGCAAAATATTGCCTAATTTGATGATATTTTGTTTAAATCACATAAGGGAAAAGGGGGATGATGAACGTCAAAATATTGCTAAATTCGATGATTTTTTATACAAACCAAATGCAAGAAAACTAGCTAAAAAATACAATATTATTCGAAATTCTGAGATTTCAAGGCTAAATCACATATCGTGAGAAAACATAAAGTAGTGACGAAATGTTGGTATAAACGAATATATTTACGTAAAATCACACTACATGAAAAACGTGAAAAAAGTTATTATATTACCAAATTTGAGGATTTTAACTACAAATTATATGGCGAGGTTTCGTATTACTTAGATCCCAGAAAAGACATTTTAAAATGTTGTTTCCAATACAAATGATATAAATCGATGTGTTTTCATTAGAATTAACTAAAATGTTCCTGATTTTCCGTTAATATTACCAATGGAAGATGTACACGTAAAACCGCTCTAATCCGGCTGAAACGTCGATATATGCAATAAAAACAGAACTTCTCCCCCTTTCAATATCTTACACACTATTTTAACGAGAAATAAACAGTTGATTGAAAATGAAGTATTTAAGGTTATTTTCTAACCAATTATGTGTTTGCATCATTTTTATCGTATATATAATAAATTAATAACAATAAACTGAAAATTCACAAAAACTTGGAAAAACGGCAAAATATTGCCTAATTCGATGATATTTTGTTTAAATCACATAAAGAAAAAGGGGGATGATAAACGTCAAAATATTGCTAAATTCGATGATTTTTAGTACAAAACAAAATGCAAGAAAACTTGTTAAAAATGCTATATTATGCGAAATTCTGAGATTTGAAGGCCAAATCACATATCGTGAGAAAACATGAAGTAATATCGAAATATTGGTATAATCGAATATATTTACGTAAAATCACACTACATGAAAAACGTGAAAAAAATCACTATATTACCAAATTTGAGGATTTTAACTTCAAATTATATGGCGAGGTTTCGTATTACTTAGATCCCAGAAAAGACATATAAAAATGTTGTTTCCAACACAAATGATAAAAATCAATGTGTTTTCATTAGAATTAACTAAAATGTTCCTGATTTTCCGTTAATATTACCAATGGAAGATGTACACGTAAAACCGCTCTAATCCGGCTGAAACGTCGATATATGCAATAAAAACAACTTCTCCCCCTTGCAATATCTTACACACTATTTTAACGAGAAGCAAGTAATTGGTTGCCAATGAAGTATTTAAGGTTATTTTCTAACCAATTATGTGCTTGCATCATTTTTATCGTATATATAATAAACTAATAACAATAAACTGAAAATTCACAAAAACGTGGAAAAACGGCAAAATATTGCCTAATTCGATGATATTTTGTTTAAATCACATAAGGGAAAAGGGGGATGATGAACGTCAAAATATTGCTAAATTCGATGATTTTTTATACAAACCAAATGCAAGAAAACTAGCTAAAAAATGCAATATTATGCGAAATTCTGAGATTTGAAGGCTAAATCACATATCGTGAGAAAACATAAAGTAGTGACGAAATGTTGGTATAAACGAATATATTTACGTAAAATCACACTACATGAAAAACGTGAAAAAAGTCATTATATTACCAAATTTGAGGATTTTAACTACAAATTATATGGCGAGGTTTCGTATTACTTAGATCCCAGAAAAGACATTTTAAAATGTTGTTTCCAATACAAATGATATAAATCGATGTGTTTTCATTAGAATTAACTAAAATGTTCCTGATTTTCCGTTTATATTACCAATGGAAGATGTACACGTAAAACCGCTCTAATCCGGCTGAAACGTCGATATATGCAATAAAAACAGAACTTCTCCTCTTTCAATATCTTACACAGTATTTTAACGAGAAACAAACACTTGATTGAAAATGAAGTATTTAAGGATATTTTCTAACCAATTATGTGTTTGCATCATTTTTATCGTATATATAATAAATTAATAACAATAAACTGAAAATTCACAAAAACGTGGAAAAACGGCAAAATATTGCCTAATTCGATGATATTTTGTTTAAATCACATAAAGAAAAAATGGGATGATAAACGTCAAAATATTGCTATATTCGATGATTTTTAGTACAAAACAAAATGCAAGAAAACTTGCTAAAAAATGCAATATTATGCGAAATTCTGAGATTTGAAGGCTAAATCACATATCGTGAGAAAACATGAAGTAGTGTCGAAATATTGGTATAAACGAATATATTTACGTAAAATCACACTACATGAAAAACGTGAAAAAAGTCACTAAATTACCAAATTTGAGGATTTTAACTACAAATTATATGGCGAGGTTTCGTATTACTTAGATCCCAGGAAAGACATATTAAAATGTTGTTTCCAATACAAATTATATAAATCGATGTGTTTTCATTAGAATTAACTAAAATGTTCCTGATTTTCCGTTTATATTACCAATGGAAGATGTACACGTAAAACCGCTCTAATCCGGCTGAAACGTCGATATATGCAATAAAAACAGAACTTCTCCCCTTTTAATATCTTACACAGTATTTTTAACGAGAAGCAAGTAATTGGTTGCCAATGAAGTATTTAAGGTCATTTTCTAACCAATTATGTGTTTGCATCATTTTTATCGTATATATAATAAATTAATAACGATAAACTGAAAATTCACAAAAACGTGGAACAAGGGCAAAATATTGCCTAATTCGATGATATTTTGTTTAAATCACATAAGGGAAAAGGGGGGATGATGAACGTCAAAATATTGCTAAATTCGATGATTTTTTATATTAACCAAATGCAAGAAAACTAGCTAAAAATACAATATTATGCGAAATTCTGAGATTTGAAGGCTAAATCACATATCGTGAGAAAACATGAAGTAGTGCCGAAATGTTGGTATAAACGAATATATTTACGTAAAATCACACTACATGAAAAACGTGAAAAAAGTCATTATATTACCAAATTTGAGGATTTTAACTACAAATTATATGGCGAGGTTTCGTATTACTTAGATCCCAGAAAAGACATTTTAAAATGTTGTTTCCAATACAAATGATATAAATCGATGTGTTTTCATTAGAATTAACTAAAATGTTCCTGATTTTCCGTTAATATTACCAATGGAAGATGTACACGTAAAACCGCTCTAATCCGGCTGAAACGTCGATATATGCAATAAAAACAGAACTTCTCCACCTTTCAATATCTTACACACTATTTTAACGAGAAACAAACAGTTGATTGAAAATGAAGTATTTAAGGGTATTTTCTAACCAATTATGTGTTTGCATCATTTTTATCGTATTTATAATAAATTAATAACAATAAACTGAAAATTCACAAAAACTTGGAAAAACGGCAAAATATTGCCTAATTCGATGATATTTTGTTTAAATCACATAAAGAAAAAGGGGGATGATAAACGTCAAAATATTGCTAAATTCGATGATTTTTAGTACAAAACAAAATGCAAGAAAACTTGCTAAAAAATGCAATATTATGCGAAATTCTGAGATTTGAAGGCCAAATCACATATCGTGAGAAAACATGAAGTAATATCGAAATATTGGTATAATCGAATATATTTACGTAAAATCACACTACATGAAAAACGTAAAAAAAGTCACTATATTACCAAATTTGAGGATTTTAACTTCAAATTATATGGCGAGGTTTCGTATTACTTAGATCCCAGAAAAGACATATTAAAATGTTGTTTCCAATACAAATGATAAAAATCAATGTGTTTTCATTAGAATTAACTAAAATGTTCCTGATTTTCCGTTTATATTACCAATGGAAGATGTACACGTAAAACCGCTCTAATCCGGCTGAAACGTCGATATATGCAATAAAAACAGAACTTCTCCTCTTTCAATATCTTACACAGTATTTTAACGAGAAACAAACACTTGATTGAAAATGAAGTATTTAAGGATATTTTCTAACCAATTATGTGTTTGCATCATTTTTATCGTATATATAATAAATTAATAACAATAAACTGAAAATTCACAAAAACGTGGAAGAACGGCAAAATATTGCCTAATTCGATGATATTTTGTTTAAATCACATAAAGAAAAAATGGGACGATAAACGTCAAAATATTGCTATATTCGATGATTTTTAGTACAAAACAAAATGCAAGAAAACTTGCTAAAAAATGCAATATTATGCGAAATTCTGAGATTTGAAGGCTAAATCACATATCGTGAGAAAACATGAAGTAGTGTCGAAATATTGGTATAAACGAATATATTTACGTAAAATCACACTACATGAAAAACGTGAAAAAAGTCACTATATTACCAAATTTGAGGATTTTAACTACAAATTATATGGCGAGGTTTCGTATTACTTAGATCCCAGAAAAGACATATTAAAATGTTGTTTCCAATACAAATTATATAAATCGATGTGTTTTCATTAGAATTAACTAAAATGTTCCTGATTTTCCGTTTATATTACCAATGGAAGATGTACACGTAAAACCGCTCTAATCCGGCTGAAACGTCGATATATGCAATAAAAACAGAACTTCTCCCCTTTTAACATCTTACACAGTATTTTTAACGAGAAGCAAGTAATTGGTTGCCAATGAAGTATTTAAGGTCATTTTCTAACCAATTATGTGTTTGCATCATTTTTATCGTATATATAATAAATTAATAACGATAAACTGAAAATTCACAAAAACGTGGAACAAGGGCAAAATATTGCCTAATTCGATGATATTTTGTTTAAATCACATAAGGGAAAAGGGGGGATGATGAACGTCAAAATATTGCTAAATTCGATGATTTTTTATATTAACCAAATGCAAGAAAACTAGCTAAAAATACAATATTATGCGAAATTCTGAGATTTGAAGGCTAAATCACATATCGTGAGAAAACATGAAGTAGTGCCGAAATGTTGATATAAACGAATATATTTAAGTAAAATCACACTACATGAAAAACGTGAAAAAAGTCATTATATTACCAAATTTGAGGATTTTAACTACAAATTATATGGCGAGGTTTCGTATTACTTAGATCCCAGAAAAGACATTTTAAAATGTTGTTTCCAATACAAATGATATAAATCGATGTGTTTTCAATAGAATTAACTAAAATGTTCCTGATTTTCCGTTAATATTACCAACGGAAGATGTACACGTAAAACCGCTCTAATCCGGCTGAAACGTCGATATATGCAATAAAAACAGAACTTCTCCCCCTTTCAATATCTTACACACTATTTTAACGAGAAACAAACAGTTGATTGAAAATGAAGTATTTAAGGTTATTTCCTAACCAATTATGTGTTTGCATCATTTTTATCGTATATATAGTAAATTAATAACAATAAACTGAAAATTCACAAAAACTTGGAAAAACGGCAAAATATTGTTTAATTCGATGATATTTTGTTTAAATCACATGAAGAAAAAGGGAGATGATAAACGTCAAAATATTGCTAAATTCGATGATTTTTAGTGCAAAACAAAATGCAAGAAAACTTGCTAAAAAATGCAATATTATGCGAAATTCTGAGATTTGAAGGCCAAATCACATATCGTGAGAAAACATGAAGTAATATCGAAATATTGGTATAATCGAATATATTTACGTAAAATCACACTACATGAAAAACGTGAAAAAAATCACTATATTACCAAATTTGAGGATTTTAACTTCAAATTATATGGCGAGGTTTCGTATTACTTAGATCCCAGAAAAGACATATTAAAATGTTGTTTCCAACACAAATGATAAAAATCAATGTGTTTTCATTAGAATTATCTAAAATGTTCCTGATTTTCCGTTTATATTACCAATGGAAGATGTACACGTAAAACCGCTCTAATCCGGCTGAAACGTCGATATATGCAATAAAAACAACTTCTCCCCCTTGCAATATCTTACACACTATTTTAACGAGAAACAAACAGTTGATTGAAAATGAAGTATTTAAGGTTATTTTCTAACCAATTATGTGTTTGCATCATTTTTATCGTATATATAATAAATTAATAACAATAAACTGAAAATTCACAAAAACTTGGAAAACGGCAAAATATTGCCTAATTCGATGATATTTTCTTTAAATCACATAAAGAAAAAGGGGGATGATAAACGTCAAAATATTGCTAAATTCGATGATTTTTAGTACAAAACAAAATGCAAGAAAACTTGCTAAAAAATGCAATATTATGCGAAATTCTGAGATTTGAAGGCCAAATCACATATCGTGAGAAAACATGAAGTAATATCGAAATATTGGTATAATTGAATATATTTACGTAAAATCACACTACATGAAAAACGTGAAAAAAGTCACTATATTACCAAATTTGAGGACTTTAACTTCAAATTATATGGCGAGGTTTCGTATTACTTAGATCCCAGAAAAGACATATTAAAATGTTGTTTCCAATACAAATGATAAAAATCAATGTGTTTTCATTAGAATTAACTAAAATGTTCCTGATTTTCCGTTTATATTACCAATGGAAGATGTACACGTAAAACCGCTCTAATCCGGCTGAAACGTCGATATATGCAATAAAAACAGAACTTCTCCTCTTTCAATATCTTACACAGTATTTTAACGAGAAACAAACACTTGATTGAAAATGAAGTATTTAAGGATATTTTCTAACCAATTATGTGTTTGCATCATTTTTATCGTATTTATAATAAATTAATAACAATAAACTGAAAATTCACAAAAACGTGGAAAAACGGCAAAATATTGCCTAATTCGATGATATTTTGTTTAAATCACATAAAGAAAAAATGGGATGATAAACGTCAAAATATTGCTATATTCGATGATTTTTGGTACAAAACAAAATGCAAGAAAACTTGCTAAAAAATGCAATATTATGCGAAATTCTGAGATTTGAAGGCTAAATCACATATCGTGAGAAAACATGAAGTAGTGTCGAAATATTGGTATAAACGAATATATTTACGTAAAATCACACTACATGAAAAACGTGAAAAAAGTCACTATATTACCAAGTTTGAGGATTTTAACTACAAATTATATGGCGAGGTTTCGTATTACTTAGATCCCAGAAAAGACATATTAAAATGTTGTTTCCAATACAAATGATATAAATCGATGTGTTTTCATTAGAATTAACTAAAATGTTCCTGATTTTCCGTTTATATTACCAATGGAAGATGTACACGTAAAACCGCTCTAATCCGGCTGAAACGTCGATATATGCAATAAAAACAGCACTTCTCCCCTTTTAATATCTTACACAGTATTTTTAACGAGAAGCAAGTAATTGGTTGCCAATGAAGTATTTAAGGTTATTTTCTAACCAATTATGTGTTTGCATCATTTTTATCGTATATATAATAAATTAATAACAATAAACTGAAAATTCACAAAAACGTGGAAAAACGGCAAAATATTGCCTAATTCGATGATATTTTGTTTAAATCACATAAGGGAAAAGGGGGATGATGAACGTCAAAATATTGCTAAATTCGATGATTTTTAGTACAAACCAAATGCAAGAAAACTAGCTAAAAAATACAATATTATGCGAAATTCTGAGATTTGAAGGCTAAATCACATATCGTGAGAAAACATAAAGTAGTGACGAAATGTTGGTATAAACGAATATATTTACGTAAAATCACACTACATGAAAAACGTGAAAAAAGTCATTATATTACCAAATTTGAGGATTTTAACTACAAATTATATGGCGAGGTTTCGTATTACTTAGATCCCAGAAAAGACATTTTAAAATGTTGTTTCCAATACAAATGATATAAATCGATGTGTTTTCATTAGAATTAACTAAAATGTTCCTGATTTTCCGTTAATATTACCAATGGAAGATGTACACGTAAAACCGCTCTAATCCGGCTGAAACGTCGATATATGCAATAAAAACAGAACTTCTCCACCTTTCAGTATCTTACACACTATTTTAACGAGAAACAAACAGTTGATTGAAAATGAAGTATTTAAGGTTATTTTCTAACCAATTATGTGTTTGCATCATTTTTATCGTATATATAATAAATTAATAACAATAAACTGAAAATTCACAAAAACGTGGAACAAGGGCAAAATATTGCCTAATTCGATGATATTTTCTTTAAATAACATAAGGGAAAAGGGGGATGATGGACGTCAAAATATTGCTAAATTCGATGATTTTTTTATACAAACCAAATGCAAGAAAACTAGCTAAAAAATACAATATGATGCGAAATTCTAAAATTTGAAGGCTAAATCACATATCGTGAGAAAACATTAAGTAGTGCCGAAATGTTCGTATAAACGAATATATTTAAGTAAAATCACACTACATGAAAAACGTGAAAAAAGTCATTATATTACCAAATTTGAGGATTTTAACTACAAATTATATGGCGAGGTTTTGTATTACTTAGATCCCAGAAAAGACATTTTAAAATGTTGTTTCCAATACAAATGATATAAATCGATGTGTTTTCATTAGAATTAACTAAAATGTTCCTGATTTTCCTTTAATATTACCAACGGAAGATGTACACGTAAAACCGCTCTAATCCGGCTGAAACGTCGATATATGCAATAAAAACAGAACTTCTCCCCCTTTCAATATCTTACACACTATTTTAACGAGAAACAAACAGTTGATTGAAAATGAAGTATTTAAGGTTATTTCCTAACCAATTATGTGTTTGCATCATTTTTATCGTATATATAGTAAATTAATAACAATAAACTGAAAATTCACAAAAACTTGGAAAAACGGCAAAATATTGTTTAATTCGATGATATTTTGTTTAAATCACATGTAGAAAAAGGGAGATGATAAACGTCAAAATATTGCTAAATTCGATGATTTTTAGTGCAAAACAAAATGCAAGAAAACTTGCTAAAAAATGCAATATTATGCGAAATTCTGAGATTTGAAGGCCAAATCACATATCGTGAGAAAACATGAAGTAATATCGAAATATTGGTATAATCGAATATATTTACGTAAAATCACACTACATGAAAAACGTGAAATAAGTCACTATATTACCAAATTTGAGGATTTTAACTTCAAATTATATGGCGAGGTTTCGTACTACTTAGATCCCAGAAAAGACATATTAAAATGTTGTTTCCAATTCAAATAATAAACATCAATGTGTTTTCATTAGAATTAACTAAAATGTTCCTGATTTTCCGTTAATATTATCAAAAGAAGATGTACACGTAAAACTGCTCTAATCCGGCTGAAACGTCGATATATGCAATAAAAACAGAACTTCTCCTCTTTCAATATCTTACACAGTATTTTAACGAGAAACAAACACTTGATTGAAAATGAAGTATTTAAGGATATTTTCTAACCAATTATGTGTTTGCATCATTTTTATCATATATATAATAAATTAATAACAATAAACTGAAAATTCACAAAAACGTGGAAAAACGGTAAAATATTGCCTAATTCGATGATATTTTGTTTAAATCACATAAAGAAAATGGGGATGAAAAACGTCAAAATATTGCTATATTCGATGACTTTTAGTCAAAACAAAATGCAAGAAAACTTGCTAAACAATGCAATATTATGCGAAATTCTGAGATTTGAAGGCCAAATCACATATCGTGAGAAAACATGAAGTAATATCGAAATATTGGTATAATCGAATATATTTACGTAAAATCACACTACATGAAAAACGTGAAATAAGTCACTATATTACCAAATTTGAGGATTTTAACTTCAAATTATATGGCGAGGTTTCGTATTACTTAGATCCCAGAAAAGACATATTAAAATGTTGTTTCTAATACAAATGATAAAAATCAATGTGTATTCATTAGAATTAACTAAAATGTTCCTGATTTTCCGTTTATATTACCAATGGAAGATGTACACGTAAAACCGCTCTAATCCGGCTGAAACGTCGATATATGCAATAAAAACAGAACTTCTCCACCTTTCAATATCTTACACACTATTTTAACGAGAAACAAACAGTTGATTGAAAATGAAGTATTTAAGGTTATTTTCTAAACAATTATGTGTTTGCATCATTTTTATCGTATATATAATAAATTAATAACAATAAACTGAAAATTCACAAAAACTTGGAAAAACGGAAAAATATTGCCTAATTCGATGATATTTTGTTTAAATCACATAAAGAAAAAGGGGGATGATAAACGTCAAAATATTGCTAAATTCGATGATTTTTAGTACAAAACAAAATGCAAGAAAACTTGCTAAAAAATGCAATATTATGCGAAATTCTGAGATTTGAAGGCCAAATCACATATCGTGAGAAAACATGAAGTAATATCGAAATATTGGTATAATCGAATATATTTACGTAAATTCAAACTACATGAAAAACGTGAAAAAAGTCAGTATATTACCAAATTTGAGGATTTTAACTTCAAATTATATGGCGAGGTTTCGTATTACTTAGATCCCAGAAAAGACATATTAAAATGTTGTTTCCAATACAAATGATAAAAATCAATGTGTTTTCATGAGAATTAACTAAAATGTTCCTGATTTTCCGTTTATATTACCAATGGAAGATGTACACGTAAAACCGCTCTAATCCGGCTGAAACGTCGATATATGCAATAAAAACAGAACTTCTCCTCTTTCAATATCTTACACAGTATTTTAACGAGAAACAAACACTTGATTGAAAATGAAGTATTTAAGGATATTTTCTAACCAATTATGTGTTTGCATCATTTTTATCGTATATATAATAAATTAATAACAATAAACTGAAAATTCACACAAACGTGGAAAAACGGCAAAATATTGCCTAATTCGATGATATTTTGTTTAAATCACATAAAGAAAAAATGGGATGATAAACGTCAAAATATTGCTATATTCGATGATTTTTAGTACAAAACAAAATGCAAGAAAACTTGCTAAAAAATGCAATATTATGCGAAATTCTGAGATTTGAAGGCTAAATCACATATCGTGAGAAAACATGAAGTAGTGTCGAAATATTGGTATAAACGAATAAATTTACGTAAAATCACACTACATGAAAAACGTGAAAAAAGTCACTATATTACCAAATTTGAGGATTTAAACTACAAATTATATGGCGAGGTTTCGTATTACTTAGATCCCAGAAAAGACATATTAAAATGTTGTTTCCAATACAAATTATATAAATCGATGTGTTTTCATTAGAATTAACTAAAATGTTCCTGATTTTCCGTTTATATTACCAATGGAAGATGTACACGTAAAACCGCTCTAATCCGGCTGAAACGTCGATATATGCAATAAAAACAGAACTTCTCCCCCTTTCAATATCTTACACACTATTTTAACGAGAAACAAACAGTTGATTGAAAATGAAGTATTTAAGGTTATTTCCTAACCAATTATGTGTTTGCATCATTTTTATCGTATATATAGTAAATTAATAACAATAAACTGAAAATTCACAAAAACTTGGAAAAACGGCAAAATATTGTTTAATTCGATGATATTTTGTTTAAATCACATGAAGAAAAAGGGAGATGATAAACGTCAAAATATTGCTAAATTCGATGATTTTTAGTGCAAAACAAAATGCAAGAAAACTTGCTAAAAAATGCAATATTATGCGAAATTCTGAGATTTGAAGGCCAAATCACATATCGTGAGAAAACATGAAGTAATATCGAAATATTGGTATAATCGAATATATTTACGTAAAATCACACTACATGAAAAACGTGAAAAAAGTCATTATATTACCAAATTTGAGGATTTTAACTACAAATTATATGGCGAGGTTTCGTATTACTTAGATCCCAGAAAAGACATTTTAAAATGTTGTTTCCAATACAAATGATATAAATCGATGTGTTTTCATTAGAATTAACTAAAATGTTCCTGATTTTCCGTTAATATTACCAATGGAAGATGTACACGTAAAACCGCTCTAATCCGGCTGAAACGTCGATATATGCAATAAAAACAGAACTTCTCCACCTTTCAGTATCTTACACACTATTTTAACGAGAAACAAACAGTTGATTGAAAATGAAGTATTTAAGGTTATTTTCTAACCAATTATGTGTTTGCATCATTTTTATCGTATATATAATAAATTAATAACAATAAACTGAAAATTCACAAAAACGTGGAACAAGGGCAAAATTTTGCCTAATTCGATGATATTTTCTTTAAATAACATAAGGGAAAAGGGGGATGATGGACGTCAAAATATTGCTAAATTCGATGATTTTTTTATACAAACCAAATGCAAGAAAACTAGCTAAAAAATACAATATGATGCGAAATTCTAAAATTTGAAGGCTAAATCACATATCGTGAGAAAACATTAAGTAGTGCCGAAATGTTGGTATAAACGAATATATTTACGTAAAATCACACTACATGAAAAACGTGAAAAAAGTCATTATATTACCAAATTTGAGGATTTTAACTACAAATTATATGGCGAGGTTTCGTATTACTTAGATCCCAGAAAAGACATTTTAAAATGTTGTTTCCAATACAAATGATATAAATCGATGTGTTTTCATTAGAATTAACTAAAATGTTCCTGATTTTCCGTTAATATTACCAATGGAAGATGTACACGTAAAACCGCTCTAATCCGGCTGAAACGTCGATATATGCAATAAAAACAGAACTTCTCCTCTTTCAATATCTTACACACTATTTTAACGAGAAACAAACAGTTGATTGAAAATGAAGTATTTAAGGTTATTTTCTAACCAATTATGTGTTTGCATCATTTTTATCGTATATATAATAAATTAATAACAATAAACTGAAAATTAACAAAAACTTGGAAAAACGGCAAAATATTGCCTAATTCGATGATATTTTGTTTAAATCACATAAAGAAAAAATGGGATGATAAACGTCAAAATATTGCTATATTCGATGATTTTTAGTACAAAACAAAATGCAAGAAAACTTGCTAAAAAATGCAATATTATGCGAAATTCTGAGATTTGAAGGCTAAATCACATATCGTGAGAAAACATGAAGTAGTGTCGATATATTGGTATAAACGAATATATTTACGTAAAATCACACTACATGAAAAACGTGAAAAAAGTCACTATATTACCAAATTTGAGGATTTTAACTACAAATTATATGGCGAGGTTTCGTATTACTTAGATCCCAGAAAAGACATATTAAAATGTTGTTTCCAATACAAATGATATAAATCGATGTGTTTTCATTAGAATTAACTAAAATGTTCCTGATTTTCCGTTTATATTACCAATAGAAGATGTACACGTAAAACCGCTCTAATCCGGCTGAAACGTCGATATATGCAATAAAAACAAAACTTCTCCCTTTTAATATCTTACACAGTATTTTTAACGAGAAGCAAGTAATTGGTTGCCAATGAAGTATTTAAGGTTATTTTCTAACCAATTATGTGTTTGCATCATTTTTATCGTATATATAATAAATTAATAACAATAAACTGAAAATTCACAAAAACGTGGAAAAACGGCAAAATATTGCCTAATTCGATGATATTTTGTTTAAATCACATAAGGGAAAAGGGGGATGATGAACGTCAAAATATTGCTAAATTCGATGATTTTTTATACAAACCAAATGCAAGAAAACTAGCTAAAAAATACAATATTATGCGAAATTCTGAGATTTGAAGGCTAAATCACATATCGTGAGAAAACATGAAGTAGTGTCGAAATATTGGTATAAACGAATATATATTTACGTAAAATCACACTACATGAAAAACGTGAAAAAAGTCATTATATTACCAAATTTGAGGATTTTAACTACAAATTATATGGCGAGGTTTCGTATTACTTAGATCCCAGAAAAGACATTTTAAAATGTTGTTTCCAATACAAATGATATAAATCGATGTGTTTTCATTAGAATTAACTAAAATGTTCCTGATTTTCCGTTAATATTACCAATGGAAGATGTACACGTAAAACCGCTCTAATCCGGCTGAAACGTCGATATATGCAATAAAAACAGAACTTCTCCACCTTTCAATATCTTACACACTATTTTAACGAGAAACAAACAGTTGATTGAAAATGAAGTATTTAAGGTTATTTTCTAAACAATTATGTGTTTGCATCATTTTTATCGTATATATAATAAATTAATAACAATAAACTGAAAATTCACAAAAACTTGGAAAAACGGCAAAATATTGCCTAATTCGATGATATTTTGTTTAAATCACATAAAGAAAAAGGGGGATGATAAACGTCAAAATATTGCTAAATTCGATGATTTTTAGTACAAAACAAAATGCAAGAAAACTTGCTAAAAAATGCAATATTATGCGAAATTCTGAGATTTGAAGGCCAAATCACATATCGTGAGAAAACATGAAGTAATATCGAAATATTGGTATAATCGAATATATTTACGTAAATTCAAACTACATGAAAAACGTGAAAAAAGTCACTATATTACCAAATTTGAGGATTTAACTTCAAATTATATGGCGAGGTTTCGTATTACTTAGATCCCAGAAAAGACATATTAAAATGTTGTTTCCAATACAAATGATAAAAATCAATGTGTTTTCATGAGAATTAACTAAAATGTTCCTGATTTTCCGTTTATATTACCAATGGAAGATGTACACGTAAAACCGCTCTAATCCGGCTGAAACGTCGATATATGCAATAAAAACAGAACTTCTCCTCTTTCAATATCTTACACACTATTTTAACGAGAAACAAACAGTTGATTGAAAATGAAGTATTTAAGGTTATTTTCTAACCAATTATGTGTTTGCATCATTTTTATCGTATATATAATAAATTAATAACAATAAACTGAAAATTAACAAAAACTTGGAAAAACGGCAAAATATTGCCTAATTCGATGATATTTTGTTTAAATCACATAAAGAAAAAATGGGATGATAAACGTCAAAATATTGCTATATTCGATGATTTTTAGTACAAAACAAAATGCAAGAAAACTTGCTAAAAAATGCAATATTATGCGAAATTCTGAGATTTGAAGGCTAAATCACATATCGTGAGAAAACATGAAGTAGTGTCGATATATTGGTATAAACGAATATATTTACGTAAAATCACACTACATGAAAAACGTGAAAAAAGTCACTATATTACCAAATTTGAGGATTTTAACTACAAATTATATGGCGAGGTTTCGTATTACTTAGATCCCAGAAAAGACATATTAAAATGTTGTTTCCAATACAAATGATATAAATCGATGTGTTTTCATTAGAATTAACTAAAATGTTCCTGATTTTCCGTTTATATTACCAATAGAAGATGTACACGTAAAACCGCTCTAATCCGGCTGAAACGTCGATATATGCAATAAAAACAAAACTTCTCCCTTTTAATATCTTACACAGTATTTTTAACGAGAAGCAAGTAATTGGTTGCCAATGAAGTATTTAAGGTTATTTTCTAACCAATTATGTGTTTGCATCATTTTTATCGTATATATAATAAATTAATAACAATAAACTGAAAATTCACAAAAACGTGGAAAAACGGCAAAATATTGCCTAATTCGATGATATTTTGTTTAAATCACATAAGGGAAAAGGGGGATGATGAACGTCAAAATATTGCTAAATTCGATGATTTTTTATACAAACCAAATGCAAGAAAACTAGCTAAAAAATACAATATTATGCGAAATTCTGAGATTTGAAGGCTAAATCACATATCGTGAGAAAACATGAAGTAGTGTCGAAATATTGGTATAAACGAATATATATTTACGTAAAATCACACTACATGAAAAACGTGAAAAAAGTCATTATATTACCAAATTTGAGGATTTTAACTACAAATTATATGGCGAGGTTTCGTATTACTTAGATCCCAGAAAAGACATTTTAAAATGTTGTTTCCAATACAAATGATATAAATCGATGTGTTTTCATTAGAATTAACTAAAATGTTCCTGATTTTCCGTTAATATTACCAATGGAAGATGTACACGTAAAACCGCTCTAATCCGGCTGAAACGTCGATATATGCAATAAAAACAGAACTTCTCCACCTTTCAATATCTTACACACTATTTTAACGAGAAACAAACAGTTGATTGAAAATGAAGTATTTAAGGTTATTTTCTAAACAATTATGTGTTTGCATCATTTTTATCGTATATATAATAAATTAATAACAATAAACTGAAAATTCACAAAAACTTGGAAAAACGGCAAAATATTGCCTAATTCGATGATATTTTGTTTAAATCACATAAAGAAAAAGGGGGATGATAAACGTCAAAATATTGCTAAATTCGATGATTTTTAGTACAAAACAAAATGCAAGAAAACTTGCTAAAAAATGCAATATTATGCGAAATTCTGAGATTTGAAGGCCAAATCACATATCGTGAGAAAACATGAAGTAATATCGAAATATTGGTATAATCGAATATATTTACGTAAATTCAAACTACATGAAAAACGTGAAAAAAGTCACTATATTACCAAATTTGAGGATTTTAACTTCAAATTATGTGGCGAGGTTTCGTATTACTTAGATCCCAGAAAAGACATATTAAAATGTTGTTTCCAATACAAATGATAAAAATCAATGTGTTTTCATGAGAATTAACTAAAATGTTCCTGATTTTCCGTTTATATTACCAATGGAAGATGTACACGTAAAACCGCTCTAATCCGGCTGAAACGTCGATATATGCAATAAAAACAGAACTTCTCCTCTTTCAATATCTTACACAGTATTTTAACGAGAAACAAACACTTGATTGAAAATGAAGTATTTAAGGATATTTTCTAACCAATTATGTGTTTGCATCATTTTTATCGTATATATAATAAATTAATAACAATAAACTGAAAATTCACACAAACGTGGAAAAACGGCAAAATATTGCCTAATTCGATGATATTTTGTTTAAATCACATAAAGAAAAAATGGGATGATAAACGTCAAAATATTGCTATATTCGATGATTTTTAGTACAAAACAAAATGCAAGAAAACTTGCTAAAAAATGCAATATTATGCGAAATTCTGAGATTTGAAGGCTAAATCACATATCGTGAGAAAACATGAAGTAGTGTCGAAATATTGGTATAAACGAATAAATTTACGTAAAATCACACTACATGAAAAACGTGAAAAAAGTCACTATATTACCAAATTTGAGGATTTAAACTACAAATTATATGGCGAGGTTTCGTATTACTTAGATCCCAGAAAAGACATATTAAAATGTTGTTTCCAATACAAATTATATAAATCGATGTGTTTTCATTAGAATTAACTAAAATGTTCCTGATTTTCCGTTTATATTACCAATGGAAGATGTACACGTAAAACCGCTCTAATCCGGCTGAAACGTCGATATATGCAATAAAAACAGAACTTCTCCCCCTTTCAATATCTTACACACTATTTTAACGAGAAACAAACAGTTGATTAAAAATGAAGTATTTAAGGATATTTTCTAACCAATTAAGTGTTTGCATCATTTTTATCGTATATATAATAAATTAATAACAATAAACTGAAAATTCACAAAAACGTGGAACAAGGGCAAAATATTGCCTAATTCGATGATATTTTCTTTAAATAACATAAGGGAAAAGGGGGATGATGAACGTCAAAATATTGCTAAATTCGATGATTTTTTATACAAACCAAATGCAAGAAAACTAGCTAAAAAATACAATATTATGCGAAATTCTGAGATTTGAAGGCTAAATCACATATCGTGAGAAAACATAAAGTAGTGACGAAATGTTGGTATAAACGAATATATTTACGTAAAATCACACTACATGAAAAACGTGAAAAAAGTCATTATATTACCAAATTTGAGGATTTTAACTACAAATTATATGGCGAGGTTTCGTATTACTTAGATCCCAGAAAAGACATTTTAAAATGTTGTTTCCAATACAAATGATATAAATCGATGTGTTTTCATTAGAATTAACTAAAATGTTCCTGATTTTCCGTTAATATTACCAATGGAAGATGTACACGTAAAACCGCTCTAATCCGGCTGAAACGTCGATATATGCAATAAAAACAGAACTTCTCCACCTTTCAGTATCTTACACACTATTTTAACGAGAAACAAACAGTTGATTGAAAATGAAGTATTTAAGGTTATTTTCTAACCAATTATGTGTTTGCATCATTTTTATCGTATATATAATAAATTAATAACAATAAACTGAAAATTCACAAAAACGTGGAACAAGGGCAAAATATTGCCTAATTCGATGATATTTTCTTTAAATAACATAAGGGAAAAGGGGGATGATGGACGTCAAAATATTGCTAAATTCGATGATTTTTTTATACAAACCAAATGCAAGAAAACTAGCTAAAAAATACAATATGATGCGAAATTCTAAAATTTGAAGGCTAAATCACATATCGTGAGAAAACATTAAGTAGTGCCGAAATGTTGGTATAAACGAATATATTTAAGTAAAATCACACTACATGAAAAACGTGAAAAAAGTCATTATATTACCAAATTTGAGGATTTTAACTACAAATTATATGGCGAGGTTTTGTATTACTTAGATCCCAGAAAAGACATTTTAAAATGTTGTTTCCAATACAAATGATATAAATCGATGTGTTTTCATTAGAATTAACTAAAATGTTCCTGATTTTCCTTTAATATTACCAACGGAAGATGTACACGTAAAACCGCTCTAATCCGGCTGAAACGTCGATATATGCAATAAAAACAGAACTTCTCCCCCTTTCAATATCTTACACACTATTTTAACGAGAAACAAACAGTTGATTGAAAATGAAGTATTTAAGGTTATTTCCTAACCAATTATGTGTTTGCATCATTTTTATCGTATATATAGTAAATTAATAACAATAAACTGAAAATTCACAAAAACTTGGAAAAACGGCAAAATATTGTTTAATTCGATGATATTTTGTTTAAATCACATGAAGAAAAAGGGAGATGATAAACGTCAAAATATTGCTAAATTCGATGATTTTTAGTGCAAAACAAAATGCAAGAAAACTTGCTAAAAAATGCAATATTATGCGAAATTCTGAGATTTGAAGGCCAAATCACATATCGTGAGAAAACATGAAGTAATATCGAAATATTGGTATAATCGAATATATTTACGTAAAATCACACTACATGAAAAACGTGAAATAAGTCACTATATTACCAAATTTGAGGATTTTAACTTCAAATTATATGGCGAGGTTTCGTACTACTTAGATCCCAGAAAAGACATATTAAAATGTTGTTTCCAATTCAAATAATAAACATCAATGTGTTTTCATTAGAATTAACTAAAATGTTCCTGATTTTCCGTTAATATTACCAAAAGAAGATGTACACGTAAAACTGCTCTAATCCGGCTGAAACGTCGATATATGCAATAAAAACAGAACTTCTCCTCTTTCAATATCTTACACAGTATTTTAACGAGAAACAAACACTTGATTGAAAATGAAGTATTTAAGGATATTTTCTAACCAATTATGTGTTTGCATCATTTTTATCATATATATAATAAATTAATAACAATAAACTGAAAATTCACAAAAACGTAGAAAAACGGTAAAATATTGCCTAATTCGATGATATTTTGTTTAAATCACATAAAGAAAATGGGGATGAAAAACGTCAAAATATTGCTATATTCGATGACTTTTAGTCAAAACAAAATGCAAGAAAACTTGCTAAACAATGCAATATTATGCGAAATTCTGAGATTTGAAGGCCAAATCACATATCGTGAGAAAACATGAAGTAATATCGAAATATTGGTATAATCGAATATATTTACGTAAAATCACACTACATGAAAAACGTGAAATAAGTCACTATATTACCAAATTTGAGGATTTTAACTTCAAATTATATGGCGAGGTTTCGTATTACTTAGATCCCAGAAAAGACATATTAAAATGTTGTTTCTAATACAAATGATAAAAATCAATGTGTATTCATTAGAATTAACTAAAATGTTCCTGATTTTCCGTTTATATTACCAATGGAAGATGTACACGTAAAACCGCTCTAATCCGGCTGAAACGTCGATGTATGCAATAAAAACAGAACTTCTCCCCTTTTAAATATCTTACACAGTATCATAACGAGAAACAAATAGTTGGTTGATAATGAAGTATTTATGGTTAATTTCTAACCAATTATATGTTTGCATCATTTTTATAGTATATATAATGAATTAATAACAATAAAATGAAAATTCACAAAAACGTGGAAAAACGGCAAAATATTGCCTAATTCGATGATATTTTGTTTAAATCATATAAAGAAAAAAGGGGATGAAAAACGTCAAAATATTGCTATATTCGATGACTTTTAGTCAAAACAAAATGCAAGAAAACTTGCTAAAAAATGCAATATTATGCGAAATTCTGAGATTTGAAGGCCAAATCACATATCGTGAGAAAACATGAAGTAATATCGAAATATTGGTATAATCGAATATATTTACGTAAAATCACACTACATGAAAAACGTGAAATAAGTCACTATATTACCAAATTTGAGGATTTTAACTTCAAATTATAAGGCGAGGTTTCGTATTACTTAGATCCCAGAAAAGAAATATTAAAATGTTGTTTCCAATAAAAATGATAAAAATCAATATTTTTTCATTAGAATTAATTAAAATGTTCCTGATTTTCCGTTTATATTACCAATGGAAGATGTACACGTAAAACCGCTCTAATCCGGCTGAAACGTCGATATATGCAATAAAAACAGAACTTCTCCTCTTTCAATATCTTACACAGTATTTTAACGAGAAACAAACACTTGATTGAAAATGAAGTATTTAAGGATATTTTCTAACCAATTAAGTGTTTGCATCATTTTTATCGTATATATAATAAATTAATAACAATAAACTGAAAATTCACAAAAACGTGGAACAAGGGCAAAATATTGCCTAATTCGATGATATTTTCTTTAAATAACGTAAGGGAAAAGGGGGATGATGAACGTCAAAATATTGCTAAATTCGATGATTTTTTATACAAACCAAATGCAAGAAAACTAGCTAAAAAATACAATATTATGCGAAATTCTGAGATTTGAAGGCTAAATCACATATCGTGAGAAAACATAAAGTAGTGACGAAATGTTGGTATAAACGAATATATTTACGTAAAATCACACTACATGAAAAACGTGAAAAAAGTCATTATATTACCAAATTTGAGGATTTTAACTACAAATTATATGGCGAGGTTTCGTATTACTTAGATCCCAGAAAAGACATTTTAAAATGTTGTTTCCAATACAAATGATATAAATCGATGTGTTTTCATTAGAATTAACTAAAATGTTCCTGATTTTCCGTTAATATTACCAATGGAAGATGTACACGTAAAACCGCTCTAATCCGGCTGAAACGTCGATATATGCAATAAAAACAGAACTTCTCCTCTTTCAATATCTTACACACTATTTTAACGAGAAACAAACAGTTGATTGAAAATGAAGTATTTAAGGTTATTTTCTAACCAATTATGTGTTTGCATCATTTTTATCGTATATATAATAAATTAATAACAATAAACTGAAAATTAACAAAAACTTGGAAAAACGGCAAAATATTGCCTAATTCGATGATATTTTGTTTAAATCACATAAAGAAAAAATGGGATGATAAACGTCAAAATATTGCTATATTCGATGATTTTTAGTACAAAACAAAATGCAAGAAAACTTGCTAAAAAATGCAATATTATGCGAAATTCTGAGATTTGAAGGCTAAATCACATATCGTGAGAAAACATGAAGTAGTGTCGATATATTGGTATAAACGAATATATTTACGTAAAATCACACTACATGAAAAACGTGAAAAAAGTCACTATATTACCAAATTTGAGGATTTTAACTACAAATTATATGGCGAGGTTTCGTATTACTTAGATCCCAGAAAAGACATATTAAAATGTTGTTTCCAATACAAATGATATAAATCGATGTGTTTTCATTAGAATTAACTAAAATGTTCCTGATTTTCCGTTTATATTACCAATAGAAGATGTACACGTAAAACCGCTCTAATCCGGCTGAAACGTCGATATATGCAATAAAAACAAAACTTCTCCCTTTTAATATCTTACACAGTATTTTTAACGAGAAGCAAGTAATTGGTTGCCAATGAAGTATTTAAGGTTATTTTCTAACCAATTATGTGTTTGCATCATTTTTATCGTATATATAATAAATTAATAACAATAAACTGAAAATTCACAAAAACGTGGAAAAACGGCAAAATATTGCCTAATTCGATGATATTTTGTTTAAATCACATAAGGGAAAAGGGGGATGATGAACGTCAAAATATTGCTAAATTCGATGATTTTTTATACAAACCAAATGCAAGAAAACTAGCTAAAAAATACAATATTATGCGAAATTCTGAGATTTGAAGGCTAAATCACATATCGTGAGAAAACATGAAGTAGTGTCGAAATATTGGTATAAACGAATATATATTTACGTAAAATCACACTACATGAAAAACGTGAAAAAAGTCATTATATTACCAAATTTGAGGATTTTAACTACAAATTATATGGCGAGGTTTCGTATTACTTAGATCCCAGAAAAGACATTTTAAAATGTTGTTTCCAATACAAATGATATAAATCGATGTGTTTTCATTAGAATTAACTAAAATGTTCCTGATTTTCCGTTAATATTACCAATGGAAGATGTACACGTAAAACCGCTCTAATCCGGCTGAAACGTCGATATATGCAATAAAAACAGAACTTCTCCACCTTTCAATATCTTACACACTATTTTAACGAGAAACAAACAGTTGATTGAAAATGAAGTATTTAAGGTTATTTTCTAAACAATTATGTGTTTGCATCATTTTTATCGTATATATAATAAATTAATAACAATAAACTGAAAATTCACAAAAACTTGGAAAAACGGCAAAATATTGCCTAATTCGATGATATTTTGTTTAAATCACATAAAGAAAAAGGGGGATGATAAACGTCAAAATATTGCTAAATTCGATGATTTTTAGTACAAAACAAAATGCAAGAAAACTTGCTAAAAAATGCAATATTATGCGAAATTCTGAGATTTGAAGGCCAAATCACATATCGTGAGAAAACATGAAGTAATATCGAAATATTGGTATAATCGAATATATTTACGTAAATTCAAACTACATGAAAAACGTGAAAAAAGTCACTATATTACCAAATTTGAGGATTTTAACTTCAAATTATATGGCGAGGTTTCGTATTACTTAGATCCCAGAAAAGACATATTAAAATGTTGTTTCCAATACAAATGATAAAAATCAATGTGTTTTCATGAGAATTAACTAAAATGTTCCTGATTTTCCGTTTATATTACCAATGGAAGATGTACACGTAAAACCGCTCTAATCCGGCTGAAACGTCGATATATGCAATAAAAACAGAACTTCTCCTCTTTCAATATCTTACACAGTATTTTAACGAGAAACAAACACTTGATTGAAAATGAAGTATTTAAGGATATTTTCTAACCAATTATGTGTTTGCATCATTTTTATCGTATATATAATAAATTAATAACAATAAACTGAAAATTCACACAAACGTGGAAAAACGGCAAAATATTGCCTAATTCGATGATATTTTGTTTAAATCACATAAAGAAAAAATGGGATGATAAACGTCAAAATATTGCTATATTCGATGATTTTTAGTACAAAACAAAATGCAAGAAAACTTGCTAAAAAATGCAATATTATGCGAAATTCTGAGATTTGAAGGCTAAATCACATATCGTGAGAAAACATGAAGTAGTGTCGAAATATTGGTATAAACGAATAAATTTACGTAAAATCACACTACATGAAAAACGTGAAAAAAGTCACTATATTACCAAATTTGAGGATTTAAACTACAAATTATATGGCGAGGTTTCGTATTACTTAGATCCCAGAAAAGACATATTAAAATGTTGTTTCCAATACAAATTATATAAATCGATGTGTTTTCATTAGAATTAACTAAAATGTTCCTGATTTTCCGTTTATATTACCAATGGAAGATGTACACGTAAAACCGCTCTAATCCGGCTGAAACGTCGATATATGCAATAAAAACAGAACTTCTCCCCCTTTCAATATCTTACACACTATTTTAACGAGAAACAAACAGTTGATTGAAAATGAAGTATTTAAGGTTATTTCCTAACCAATTATGTGTTTGCATCATTTTTATCGTATATATAGTAAATTAATAACAATAAACTGAAAATTCACAAAAACTTGGAAAAACGGCAAAATATTGTTTAATTCGATGATATTTTGTTTAAATCACATGAAGAAAAAGGGAGATGATAAACGTCAAAATATTGCTAAATTCGATGATTTTTAGTGCAAAACAAAATGCAAGAAAACTTGCTAAAAAATGCAATATTATGCGAAATTCTGAGATTTGAAGGCCAAATCACATATCGTGAGAAAACATGAAGTAATATCGAAATATTGGTATAATCGAATATATTTACGTAAAATCACACTACATGAAAAACGTGAAATAAGTCACTATATTACCAAATTTGAGGATTTTAACTTCAAATTATATGGCGAGGTTTCGTACTACTTAGATCCCAGAAAAGACATATTAAAATGTTGTTTCCAATTCAAATAATAAACATCAATGTGTTTTCATTAGAATTAACTAAAATGTTCCTGATTTTCCGTTAATATTACCAAAAGAAGATGTACACGTAAAACTGCTCTAATCCGGCTGAAACGTCGATATATGCAATAAAAACAGAACTTCTCCTCTTTCAAGATCTTACACAGTATTTTAACGAGAATCAAACACTTGATTGAAAATGAAGTATTTAAGGATATTTTCTAACCAATTATGTGTTTGCATCATTTTTATCATATATATAATAAATTAATAACAATAAACTGAAAATTCACAAAAACGTGGAAAAACGGTAAAATATTGCCTAATTCGATGATATTTTGTTTAAATCACATAAAGAAAATGGGGATGAAAAACGTCAAAATATTGCTATATTCGATGACTTTTAGTCAAAACAAAATGCAAGAAAACTTGCTAAACAATGCAATATTATGCGAAATTCTGAGATTTGAAGGCCAAATCACATATCGTGAGAAAACATGAAGTAATATCGAAATATTGGTATAATCGAATATATTTACGTAAAATCACACTACATGAAAAACGTGAAATAAGTCACTATATTACCAAATTTGAGGATTTTAACTTCAAATTATATGGCGAGGTTTCGTATTACTTAGATCCCAGAAAAGACATATTAAAATGTTGTTTCTAATACAAATGATAAAAATCAATGTGTATTCATTAGAATTAACTAAAATGTTCCTGATTTTCCGTTTATATTACCAATGGAAGATGTACACGTAAAACCGCTCTAATCCGGCTGAAACGTCGATGTATGCAATAAAAACAGAACTTCTCCCCTTTTAAATATCTTACACAGTATCATAACGAGAAACAAATAGTTGGTTGATAATGAAGTATTTATGGTTAATTTCTAACCAATTATATGTTTGCATCATTTTTATAGTATATATAATGAATTAATAACAATAAAATGAAAATTCACAAAAACGTGGAAAAACGGCAAAATATTGCCTAATTCGATGATATTTTGTTTAAATCATATAAAGAAAAAAGGGGATGAAAAACGTCAAAATATTGCTATATTCGATGACTTTTAGTCAAAACAAAATGCAAGAAAACTTGCTAAAAAATGCAATATTATGCGAAATTCTGAGATTTGAAGGCCAAATCACATATCGTGAGAAAACATGAAGTAATATCGAAATATTGGTATAATCGAATATATTTACGTAAAATCACACTACATGAAAAACGTGAAATAAGTCACTATATTAGCAAATTTGAGGATTTTAACTTCAAATTATAAGGCGAGGTTTCGTATTACTTAGATCCCAGAAAAGAAATATTAAAATGTTGTTTCCAATAAAAATGATAAAAATCAATATTTTTTCATTAGAATTAATTAAAATGTTCCTGATTTTCCGTTTATATTACCAATGGAAGATGTACACGTAAAACCGCTCTAATCCGGCTGAAACGTCGATATATGCAATAAAAACAGAACTTCTCCTCTTTCAATATCTTACACAGTATTTTAACGAGAAACAAACACTTGATTGAAAATGAAGTATTTAAGGATATTTTCTAACCAATTAAGTGTTTGCATCATTTTTATCGTATATATAATAAATTAATAACAATAAACTGAAAATTCACAAAAACGTGGAACAAGGGCAAAATATTGCCTAATTCGATGATATTTTCTTTAAATAACATAAGGGAAAAGGGGGATGATGAACGTCAAAATATTGCTAAATTCGATGATTTTTTATACAAACCAAATGCAAGAAAACTAGCTAAAAAATACAATATTATGCGAAATTCTGAGATTTGAAGGCTAAATCACATATCGTGAGAAAACATAAAGTAGTGACGAAATGTTGGTATAAACGAATATATTTACGTAAAATCACACTACATGAAAAACGTGAAAAAAGTCATTATATTACCAAATTTGAGGATTTTAACTACAAATTATATGGCGAGGTTTCGTATTACTTAGATCCCAGAAAAGACATTTTAAAATGTTGTTTCCAATACAAATGATATAAATCGATGTGTTTTCATTAGAATTAACTAAAATGTTCCTGATTTTCCGTTAATATTACCAATGGAAGATGTACACGTAAAACCGCTCTAATCCGGCTGAAACGTCGATATATGCAATAAAAACAGAACTTCTCCTCTTTCAATATCTTACACACTATTTTAACGAGAAACAAACAGTTGATTGAAAATGAAGTATTTAAGGTTATTTTCTAACCAATTATGTGTTTGCATCATTTTTATCGTATATATAATAAATTAATAACAATAAACTGAAAATTAACAAAAACTTGGAAAAACGGCAAAATATTGCCTAATTCGATGATATTTTGTTTAAATCACATAAAGAAAAAATGGGATGATAAACGTCAAAATATTGCTATATTCGATGATTTTTAGTACAAAACAAAATGCAAGAAAACTTGCTAAAAAATGCAATATTATGCGAAATTCTGAGATTTGAAGGCTAAATCACATATCGTGAGAAAACATGAAGTAGTGTCGATATATTGGTATAAACGAATATATTTACGTAAAATCACACTACATGAAAAACGTGAAAAAAGTCACTATATTACCAAATTTGAGGATTTTAACTACAAATTATATGGCGAGGTTTCGTATTACTTAGATCCCAGAAAAGACATATTAAAATGTTGTTTCCAATACAAATGATATAAATCGATGTGTTTTCATTAGAATTAACTAAAATGTTCCTGATTTTCCGTTTATATTACCAATAGAAGATGTACACGTAAAACCGCTCTAATCCGGCTGAAACGTCGATATATGCAATAAAAACAAAACTTCTCCCTTTTAATATCTTACACAGTATTTTTAACGAGAAGCAAGTAATTGGTTGCCAATGAAGTATTTAAGGTTATTTTCTAACCAATTATGTGTTTGCATCATTTTTATCGTATATATAATAAATTAATAACAATAAACTGAAAATTCACAAAAACGTGGAAAAACGGCAAAATATTGCCTAATTCGATGATATTTTGTTTAAATCACATAAGGGAAAAGGGGGATGATGAACGTCAAAATATTGCTAAATTCGATGATTTTTTATACAAACCAAATGCAAGAAAACTAGCTAAAAAATACAATATTATGCGAAATTCTGAGATTTGAAGGCTAAATCACATATCGTGAGAAAACATGAAGTAGTGTCGAAATATTGGTATAAACGAATATATATTTACGTAAAATCACACTACATGAAAAACGTGAAAAAAGTCATTATATTACCAAATTTGAGGATTTTAACTACAAATTATATGGCGAGGTTTCGTATTACTTAGATCCCAGAAAAGACATTTTAAAATGTTGTTTCCAATACAAATGATATAAATCGATGTGTTTTCATTAGAATTAACTAAAATGTTCCTGATTTTCCGTTAATATTACCAATGGAAGATGTACACGTAAAACCGCTCTAATCCGGCTGAAACGTCGATATATGCAATAAAAACAGAACTTCTCCACCTTTCAATATCTTACACACTATTTTAACGAGAAACAAACAGTTGATTGAAAATGAAGTATTTAAGGTTATTTTCTAAACAATTATGTGTTTGCATCATTTTTATCGTATATATAATAAATTAATAACAATAAACTGAAAATTCACAAAAACTTGGAAAAACGGCAAAATATTGCCTAATTCGATGATATTTTGTTTAAATCACATAAAGAAAAAGGGGGATGATAAACGTCAAAATATTGCTAAATTCGATGATTTTTAGTACAAAACAAAATGCAAGAAAACTTGCTAAAAAATGCAATATTATGCGAAATTCTGAGATTTGAAGGCCAAATCACATATCGTGAGAAAACATGAAGTAATATCGAAATATTGGTATAATCGAATATATTTACGTAAATTCAAACTACATGAAAAACGTGAAAAAAGTCACTATATTACCAAATTTGAGGATTTTAACTTCAAATTATATGGCGAGGTTTCGTATTACTTAGATCCCAGAAAAGACATATTAAAATGTTGTTTCCAATACAAATGATAAAAATCAATGTGTTTTCATGAGAATTAACTAAAATGTTCCTGATTTTCCGTTAATATTACCAATGGAAGATGTACACGTAAAACCGCTCTAATCCGGCTGAAACGTCGATATATGCAATAAAAACAGAACTTCTCCTCTTTCAATATCTTACACAGTATTTTAACGAGAAACAAACACTTGATTGAAAATGAAGTATTTAAGGATATTTTCTAACCAATTATGTGTTTGCATCATTTTTATCGTATATATAATAAATTAATAACAATAAACTGAAAATTCACACAAACGTGGAAAAACGGCAAAATATTGCCTAATTCGATGATATTTTGTTTAAATCACATAAAGAAAAAATGGGATGATAAACGTCAAAATATTGCTATATTCGATGATTTTTAGTACAAAACAAAATGCAAGAAAACTTGCTAAAAAATGCAATATTATGCGAAATTCTGAGATTTGAAGGCTAAATCACATATCGTGAGAAAACATGAAGTAATATCGAAATATTGGTATAATCGAATATATTTACGTAAAATCACACTACATGAAAAACGTGAAATAAGTCACTATATTACCAAATTTGAGGATTTTAACTTCAAATTATATGGCGAGGTTTCGTACTACTTAGATCCCAGAAAAGACATATTAAAATGTTGTTTCCAATTCAAATAATAAACATCAATGTGTTTTCATTAGAATTAACTAAAATGTTCCTGATTTTCCGTTAATATTACCAAAAGAAGATGTACACGTAAAACTGCTCTAATCCGGCTGAAACGTCGATATATGCAATAAAAACAGAACTTCTCCTCTTTCAAGATCTTACACAGTATTTTAACGAGAAACAAACACTTGATTGAAAATGAAGTATTTAAGGATATTTTCTAACCAATTATGTGTTTGCATCATTTTTATCATATATATAATAAATTAATAACAATAAACTGAAAATTCACAAAAACGTGGAAAAACGGTAAAATATTGCCTAATTCGATGATATTTTGTTTAAATCACATAAAGAAAATGGGGATGAAAAACGTCAAAATATTGCTATATTCGATGACTTTTAGTCAAAACAAAATGCAAGAAAACTTGCTAAACAATGCAATATTATGCGAAATTCTGAGATTTGAAGGCCAAATCACATATCGTGAGAAAACATGAAGTAATATCGAAATATTGGTATAATCGAATATATTTACGTAAAATCACACTACATGAAAAACGTGAAATAAGTCACTATATTACCAAATTTGAGGATTTTAACTTCAAATTATATGGCGAGGTTTCGTATTACTTAGATCCCAGAAAAGACATATTAAAATGTTGTTTCTAATACAAATGATAAAAATCAATGTGTATTCATTAGAATTAACTAAAATGTTCCTGATTTTCCGTTTATATTACCAATGGAAGATGTACACGTAAAACCGCTCTAATCCGGCTGAAACGTCGATGTATGCAATAAAAACAGAACTTCTCCCCTTTTAAATATCTTACACAGTATCATAACGAGAAACAAATAGTTGGTTGATAATGAAGTATTTATGGTTAATTTCTAACCAATTATATGTTTGCATCATTTTTATAGTATATATAATGAATTAATAACAATAAAATGAAAATTCACAAAAACGTGGAAAAACGGCAAAATATTGCCTAATTCGATGATATTTTGTTTAAATCATATAAAGAAAAAAGGGGATGAAAAACGTCAAAATATTGCTATATTCGATGACTTTTAGTCAAAACAAAATGCAAGAAAACTTGCTAAAAAATGCAATATTATGCGAAATTCTGAGATTTGAAGGCCAAATCACATATCGTGAGAAAACATGAAGTAATATCGAAATATTGGTATAATCGAATATATTTACGTAAAATCACACTACATGAAAAACGTGAAATAAGTCACTATATTAGCAAATTTGAGGATTTTAACTTCAAATTATAAGGCGAGGTTTCGTATTACTTAGATCCCAGAAAAGAAATATTAAAATGTTGTTTCCAATAAAAATGATAAAAATCAATATTTTTTCATTAGAATTAATTAAAATGTTCCTGATTTTCCGTTTATATTACCAATGGAAGATGTACACGTAAAACCGCTCTAATCCGGCTGAAACGTCGATATATGCAATAAAAACAGAACTTCTCCTCTTTCAATATCTTACACAGTATTTTAACGAGAAACAAACACTTGATTGAAAATGAAGTATTTAAGGATATTTTCTAACCAATTAAGTGTTTGCATCATTTTTATCGTATATATAATAAATTAATAACAATAAACTGAAAATTCACAAAAACGTGGAACAAGGGCAAAATATTGCCTAATTCGATGATATTTTCTTTAAATAACATAAGGGAAAAGGGGGATGATGAACGTCAAAATATTGCTAAATTCGATGATTTTTTATACAAACCAAATGCAAGAAAACTAGCTAAAAAATACAATATTATGCGAAATTCTGAGATTTGAAGGCTAAATCACATATCGTGAGAAAACATAAAGTAGTGACGAAATGTTGGTATAAACGAATATATTTACGTAAAATCACACTACATGAAAAACGTGAAAAAAGTCATTATATTACCAAATTTGAGGATTTTAACTACAAATTATATGGCGAGGTTTCGTATTACTTAGATCCCAGAAAAGACATTTTAAAATGTTGTTTCCAATACAAATGATATAAATCGATGTGTTTTCATTAGAATTAACTAAAATGTTCCTGATTTTCCGTTAATATTACCAATGGAAGATGTACACGTAAAACCGCTCTAATCCGGCTGAAACGTCGATATATGCAATAAAAACAGAACTTCTCCTCTTTCAATATCTTACACACTATTTTAACGAGAAACAAACAGTTGATTGAAAATGAAGTATTTAAGGTTATTTTCTAACCAATTATGTGTTTGCATCATTTTTATCGTATATATAATAAATTAATAACAATAAACTGAAAATTAACAAAAACTTGGAAAAACGGCAAAATATTGCCTAATTCGATGATATTTTGTTTAAATCACATAAAGAAAAAATGGGATGATAAACGTCAAAATATTGCTATATTCGATGATTTTTAGTACAAAACAAAATGCAAGAAAACTTGCTAAAAAATGCAATATTATGCGAAATTCTGAGATTTGAAGGCTAAATCACATATCGTGAGAAAACATGAAGTAGTGTCGATATATTGGTATAAACGAATATATTTACGTAAAATCACACTACATGAAAAACGTGAAAAAAGTCACTATATTACCAAATTTGAGGATTTTAACTACAAATTATATGGCGAGGTTTCGTATTACTTAGATCCCAGAAAAGACATATTAAAATGTTGTTTCCAATACAAATGATATAAATCGATGTGTTTTCATTAGAATTAACTAAAATGTTCCTGATTTTCCGTTTATATTACCAATAGAAGATGTACACGTAAAACCGCTCTAATCCGGCTGAAACGTCGATATATGCAATAAAAACAAAACTTCTCCCTTTTAATATCTTACACAGTATTTTTAACGAGAAGCAAGTAATTGGTTGCCAATGAAGTATTTAAGGTTATTTTCTAACCAATTATGTGTTTGCATCATTTTTATCGTATATATAATAAATTAATAACAATAAACTGAAAATTCACAAAAACGTGGAAAAACGGCAAAATATTGCCTAATTCGATGATATTTTGTTTAAATCACATAAGGGAAAAGGGGGATGATGAACGTCAAAATATTGCTAAATTCGATGATTTTTTATACAAACCAAATGCAAGAAAACTAGCTAAAAAATACAATATTATGCGAAATTCTGAGATTTGAAGGCTAAATCACATATCGTGAGAAAACATGAAGTAGTGTCGAAATATTGGTATAAACGAATATATATTTACGTAAAATCACACTACATGAAAAACGTGAAAAAAGTCATTATATTACCAAATTTGAGGATTTTAACTACAAATTATATGGCGAGGTTTCGTATTACTTAGATCCCAGAAAAGACATTTTAAAATGTTGTTTCCAATACAAATGATATAAATCGATGTGTTTTCATTAGAATTAACTAAAATGTTCCTGATTTTCCGTTAATATTACCAATGGAAGATGTACACGTAAAACCGCTCTAATCCGGCTGAAACGTCGATATATGCAATAAAAACAGAACTTCTCCCCCTTTCAATATCTTACACACTATTTTAACGAGAAACAAACAGTTGATTGAAAATGAAGTATTTAAGGTTATTTTCTAAACAATTATGTGTTTGCATCATTTTTATCGTATATATAATAAATTAATAACAATAAACTGAAAATTCACAAAAACTTGGAAAAACGGCAAAATATTGCCTAATTCGATGATATTTTGTTTAAATCACATAAAGAAAAAGGGGGATGATAAACGTCAAAATATTGCTAAATTCGATGATTTTTAGTACAAAACAAAATGCAAGAAAACTTGCTAAAAAATGCAATATTATGCGAAATTCTGAGATTTGAAGGCCAAATCACATATCGTGAGAAAACATGAAGTAATATCGAAATATTGGTATAATCGAATATATTTACGTAAATTCAAACTACATGAAAAACGTGAAAAAAGTCACTATATTACCAAATTTGAGGATTTTAACTTCAAATTATATGGCGAGGTTTCGTATTACTTAGATCCCAGAAAAGACATATTAAAATGTTGTTTCCAATACAAATGATAAAAATCAATGTGTTTTCATGAGAATTAACTAAAATGTTCCTGATTTTCCGTTTATATTACCAATGGAAGATGTACACGTAAAACCGCTCTAATCCGGCTGAAACGTCGATATATGCAATAAAAACAGAACTTCTCCTCTTTCAATATCTTACACAGTATTTTAACGAGAAACAAACACTTGATTGAAAATGAAGTATTTAAGGATATTTTCTAACCAATTATGTGTTTGCATCATTTTTATCGTATATATAATAAATTAATAACAATAAACTGAAAATTCACACAAACGTGGAAAAACGGCAAAATATTGCCTAATTCGATGATATTTTGTTTAAATCACATAAAGAAAAAATGGGATGATAAACGTCAAAATATTGCTATATTCGATGATTTTTAGTACAAAACAAAATGCAAGAAAACTTGCTAAAAAATGCAATATTATGCGAAATTCTGAGATTTGAAGGCTAAATCACATATCGTGAGAAAACATGAAGTAGTGTCGAAATATTGGTATAAACGAATAAATTTACGTAAAATCACACTACATGAAAAACGTGAAAAAAGTCACTATATTACCAAATTTGAGGATTTAAACTACAAATTATATGGCGAGGTTTCGTATTACTTAGATCCCAGAAAAGACATATTAAAATGTTGTTTCCAATACAAATTATATAAATCGATGTGTTTTCATTAGAATTAACTAAAATGTTCCTGATTTTCCGTTTATATTACCAATGGAAGATGTACACGTAAAACCACTCTAATCCGGCTGAAACGTCGATATATGCAATAAAAACAGAACTTCTCCCCTTTTAATATCTTACACAGTATTTTTAACGAGAAGCAAGTAATTGGTTGCCAATGAAGTATTTAAGGTCATTTTCTAACCAATTATGTGTTTGCATCATTTTTATCGTATATATAATAAATTAATAACGATAAACTGAAAATTCACAAAAACGTGGAACAAGGGCAAAATATTGCCTAATTCGATGATATTTTGTTTAAATCACATAAGGGAAAATATCAAAATATCAAACGTCAAAATATTGCTAAATTCGATGATTTTTTATATTAACCAAATGCAAGAAAACTAGCTAAAAATACAATATTATGCGAAATTCTGAGATTTGAAGGCTAAATCACATATCGTGAGAAAACATGAAGTAGTGCCGAAATGTTGGTATAAACGAATATATTTAAGTAAAATCACACTACATGAAAAACGTGAAAAAAGTCATTATATTACCAAATTTGAGGATTTTAACTACAAATTATATGGCGAGGTTTCGTATTACTTAGATCCCAGAAAAGACATTTTAAAATGTTGTTTCCAATACAAATGATATAAATCGATGTGTTTTCATTAGAATTAACTAAAATGTTCCTGATTTTCCGGTAATATTACCAACGGAAGATGTACACGTAAAACCGCTCTAATCCGCCTGAAACGTCGATATATGCAATAAAAACAGAACTTCTCCCCGTTTCAATATCTTACACACTATTTTAACGAGAAACAAACAGTTGATTGAAAATGAAGTATTTAAGGTTATTTCCTAACCAATTATGTGTTTGCATCATTTTTATCGTATATATAGTAAATTAATAACAATAAACTGAAAATTCACAAAAACTTGGAAAAACGGCAAAATATTGTTTAATTCGATGATATTTTGTTTAAATCACATGAAGAAAAAGGGAGATGATAAACGTCAAAATATGGCTAAATTCGATGATTTTTAGTGCAAAACAAAATGCAAGAAAACTTGCTAAAAAATGCAATATTATGTGAAATTCTGAGATTTGAAGGCCAAATCACATATCGTGAGAAAACATGAAGTAATATCGAAATATTGGTATAATCGAATATATTTACGTAAAATCACACTACATGAAAAACGTGAAATAAGTCACTATATTACCAAATTTGAGGATTTTAACTTCAAATTATATGGCGAGGTTTCGTACTACTTAGATCCCAGAAAAGACATATTAAAATGTTGTTTCCAATTCAAATAATAAACATCAATGTGTTTTCATTAGAATTAACTAAAATGTTCCTGATTTTCCGTTAATATTACCAAAAGAAGTTGTACACGTAAAACTGCTCTAATCCGGCTGAAACGTCGATATATGCAATAAAAACAGAACTTCTCCTCTTTCAATATCTTACACAGTATTTTAACGAGCAACAAACACTTGATTGAAAATGAAGTATTTAAGGATATTTTCTAACCAATTATGTGTTTGCATCATTTTTATCGTATATATAATAAATTAATAACAATAAACTGAAAATTCACAAAAACGTGGAAAAACGGTAAAATATTGCCTAATTCGATGATATTTTGTTTAAATCACATAAAGAAAAAAGGGGATGAAAAACGTCAAAATATTGCTATATTCGATGACTTTTAGTCAAAATAAAATGCAAGAAAACTTGCTAAACAATGCAATATTATGCGAAATTCTGAGATTTGAAGGCCAAATCACATATCGTGAGAAAACATGAAGTAATATCGAAATATTGGTATAATCGAATATATTTACGTAAAATCACACTACATGAAAAACGTGAAATAAGTCACTATATTACCAAATTTGAGGATTTTAACTTCAAATTATATGGCGAGGTTTCGTATTACTTAGATCCCAGAAAAGACATATTAAAATGTTGTTTCCAATACAAATGATAAAAATCAATGTGTATTCATTAGAATTAACTAAAATGTTCCTGATTTTCCGTTTATATTACCAATGGAAGATGTACACGTAAAACCGCTCTAATCCGGCTGAAACGTCGATATATGAAATAAAAACAGAACTTCTCCCCTTTTAAATATCTTACACAGTATCATAACGAGAAACAAATAGTTGGTTGATAATGAAGTATTTATGGTTAATTTCTAACCAATTATATGTTTGCATCATTTTTATAGTATATATAATGAATTAATAACAATAAAATGAAAATTCACAAAAACGTGGAAAAACGGCAAAATATTGCCTAATTCGATGATATTTTGTTTAAATCACATAAAGAAAAAAGGGGATGAAAAACGTCAAAATATTGCTATATTCGATGACTTTTAGTCAAAACAAAATGCAAGAAAACTTGCTAAAAAATGCAATATTATGCGAAATTCTGAGATTTGAAGGCTAAATCACATATCGTGGGAAAACATGAAGTAATATCGAAATATTGGTATAATCGAATATATTTACGTAAAATCACACTACATGAAAAACGTGAAATAAGTCACTATATTACCAAATTTGAGGATTTTAACTTCAAATTATAAGGCGAGGTTTCGTATTACTTAGATCCCAGAAAAGAAATATTAAAATGTTGTTTCCAATAAAAATGATAAAAATCAATATTTTTTCATTATAATTAATTAAAATGTTCCTGATTTTCCGTTTATATTACCAATGGAAGATGTACACGTAAAACCGCTCTAATCCGGCTAAAACGTCGATATATGCAATAAAAATAAAACTTCTCCCCCCTTTCAATATCTTACACACTATTTTACCGAGAAACAAACAGTTCATTGAAAATGAAGTATTTAAGGTTATTTCCTAACCAATTATGTGTTTGCATCATTTTCATCGTATATATAGTAAATTAATAACAATAAACTGAAAATTCACAAAAATTTGGAAAAACGGCAAAATATTGTTTAATTCGATGAAATTTTGTTTAAATCACATGAAGAAAAAGGGAGATGATAAACGTCAAAATATTGCTAAATTCGATGATTTTTAGTGCAAAACAAAATGCAAGAAAACTTGCTAAAAATGCAATATTATGCGAAATTCTGAGATTTGAAGGCCAAATCACATATCGTGAGAAAACATGAAGTAATATCGAAATATTGGTATAATCGAATATATTTACGTAAAATCACACTACATGAAAAACGTGAAATAAGTCACTATATTACCAAATTTGAGGATTTTAACTTCAAATTATATGGCGAGGTTTCGTATTACTTAGATCCCAGAAAAGACATATTAAAATGTTGTTTCCAATACAAATGATATAAATCGATGTGTTTTCATTAGAATTAACTAAAATGTTCCTGATTTTCCGTTTATATTACCAATGGAAGATGTACACGTAAAACCGCTCTAATCCGGCTGAAACGTCGATATATGCAATAAAAACAACTTCTCCCCCTTGCAATATCTTACACACTATTTTAACGAGAAGCAAGTAATTGGTTGCCAATGAAGTATTTAAGGTTATTTTCTAACCAATTATGTGTTTGCATCATTTTTATCGTATATATAATAAATTAATAACAATAAACTGAAAATTCACAAAAACGTGGAAAAACGGCAAAATATTGCCTAATTCGATGATATTTTGTTTAAATCACATAAGGGAAAAGGGGGATGATGAACGTCAAAATATTGCTAAATTCGATGATTTTTTATACAAACCAAATGCAAGAAAACTAGCTAAAAAATACAATATTATGCGAAATTCTGAGATTTGAAGGCTAAATCACATATCGTGAGAAAACATAAAGTAGTGACGAAATGTTGGTATAAACGAATATATTTACGTAAAATCACACTACATGAAAAACGTGAAAAAACTCATTATATTACCAAATTTGAGGATTTTAACTACAAATTATATGGCGAGGTTTCGTATTACTTAGATCCCAGAAAAGACATTTTAAAATGTTGTTTCCAATACAAATGATATAAATCTATGTGTTTTCATTAGAATTAACTAAAATGTTCCTGATTTTCCGTTTATATTACCAATGGAAGATGTACACGTAAAACCGCTCTAATCCGGCTGAAACGTCGATATATGCAATAAAAACAGAACTTCTCCTCTTTCAATATCTTACACACTATTTTAACGAGAAACAAACAGTTGATTGAAAATGAAGTATTTAAGGTTATTTTCTAACCAATTATGTGTTTGCATCATTTTTATCGTATATATAATAAATTAATAACAATAAACTGAAAATTCACAAAAACTTGGAAAAACGGCAAAATATTGTTTAATTCGATGATATTTTGTTTAAATCACATGAAGAAAAAGGGAGATGATAAACGTCAAAATATTGCTAAATTTGATGCTTTTTAGTGCAAAACAAAATGCAAGAAAACTTGCTAAAAAATGCAGTATTATGCGAAATTCTGAGATTTGAAGGCCAAATCACATATCGTGAGAAAACATGAAGTAATATCGAAATATTGGTATAATCGAATATATTTACGTAAAATCACACTACATGAAAAACGTGAAATAAGTCACTATATTACCAAATTTGAGGATTTTAACTTCAAATTATATGGCGAGGTTTCGTACTACTTAGATCCCAGAAAAGACATATTAAAATGTTGTTTACAATTCAAATAATAAACATCAATGTGTTTTCATTAGAATTAACTAAAATGTTCCTGATTTTCCGTTAATATTACCAAAAGAAGATGTACACGTAAAACTGCTCTAATCCGGCTGAAACGTCGATATATGCAATAAAAACAGAACTTCTCCTCTTTCAATATCTTACACAGTATTTTAACGAGCAACAAACACTTGATTGAAAATGAAGTATTTAAGGATATTTTCTAACCAATTATGTGTTTGCATCATTTTTATCGTATATATAATAAATTAATAACAAAAAACTGAAAATTCACAAAAACGTGGAAAAAAGGTAAAATATTGCCTAATTCGATGATATTTTGTTTAAATCACATAAAGAAAAAAGGGGATGAAAAACGTCAAAATATTGCTATATTCGATGACTTTTAGTCAAAACAAAATGCAAGAAAACTTGCTAAAAAATGCAATATTATGCGAAATTCTGAGATTTGAAGGCTAAATCACATATCATGAGAAAACATGAAGTAATATCGAAATATTGGTATAATCGAATATATTTACGAAAAATCACACTACATGAAAAACGTGAAATAAGTCACTATATTACCAAATTTGAGGATTTTAACTTCAAATTATAAGGCGAGGTTTCGTATTACTTAGATCCCAGAAAAGAAATATTAAAATGTTGTTTCCAATAAAAATGATAAAAATCAATATTTTTTCATTAGAATTAATTAAAATGTTCCTGATTTTCCGTTTATATTACCAATGGAAGATGTACACGTAAAACCGCTCTAATCCGGCTGAAACGTCGATATATGCAATAAAAACAGAACTTCTCCTCTTTCAATATCTTACACACTATTTTAACGAGAAACAAACAGTTGATTGAAAATGAAGTATTTAAGGTTATTTTCTAACCAATTATGTGTTTGCATCATTTTTATCGTATATATAATAAATTAATAACAATAAACTGAAAATTCACAAAAACTTGGAAAAACGGCAAAATATTGCCTAATTCGATGATATTTTGTTTAAATCACATAAAGAAAAAATGGGATGATAAACGTCAAAATATTGCTATATTCGATGATTTTTAGTACAAAACAAAATGCAAGAAAACTTGCTAAAAAATGCAATATTATGCGAAATTCTGAGATTTGAAGGTCAAATCACATATCGTGAGAAAACATGAAGTAGTGTCGAAATATTGGTATAAACGAATATATTTACGTAAAATCACACTACATGAAAAACGTGAAAAAAGTCACTATATTACCAAATTTGAGGATTTTAACTACAAATTATATGGCGAGGTTTCGTATTACTTAGATCCCAGAAAAGACATATTAAAATGTTGTTTTCAATACAAATGATATAAATCGATGTGTTTTCATTAGAATTAACTAAAATGTTCCTGATTTTCCGTTTATATTACCAATGGAAGATGTACCCGTAAAACCGCTCTAATCCGGCTGCAACGTCGATATATGCAATAAAAACAACTTCTCCCCCTTGCAATATCTTACACACTATTTTAACGAGAAGCAAGTAATTGGTTGCCAATGAAGTATTTAAGGTTATTTTCTAACCAATTATGTGTTTGCATCATTTTTATCGTATATATAATAAATTAATAACAATAAACTGAAAATTCACAAAAACGTGGAAAAACGGCAAAATATTGCCTAATTCGATGATATTTTGTTTAAATCACATAACGGAAAAGGGGGATGATGAACGTCAAAATATTGCTAAATTCGATGATTTTTTATACAAACCAAATGCAAGAAAACTAGCTAAAAATACAATATTATGCGAAATTCTGAGATTTGAAGGCTAAATCACATATCGTGAGAAAACATGAAGTAGTGTCGAAATATTGGTATAAACGAATATATTTACGTAAAATCACACTACATGAAAAACGTGAAAAAAGTCATTATATTACCAAATTTGAGGATTTTAACTACAAATTATATGGCGAGGTTTCGTATTACTTAGATCCCAGAAAAGACATATTAAAATGTTGTTTCCAATACAAATGATATAAATCGATGTGTTTTCATTAGAATTAACTAAAATGTTCCTGATTTTCCGTTTATATTACCAATGGAAGATGTACACGTAAAACCGCTCTAATCCGGCTGAAACGTCGATATATGCAATAAAAACAGAACTTCTCCACCTTTCAATATCTTACACACTATTTTAACGAGAAACAAACAGTTGATTGAAAATGAAGTATTTAAGGTTATTTTCTAACCAATTATGTGTTTGCATCATTTTTATCGTATATATAATAAATTAATAACAATAAACTGAAAATTCACAAAAACTTGGAAAAACGGCAAAATATTGCCTAATTCGATGATATTTTGTTTAAATCACATAAAGAAAAAATGGGATGATAAACGTCAAAATATTGCTATATTCGATGATTTTTAGTACAAAACAAAATGCAAGAAAACTTGCTAAAAAATGCAATATTATGCGAAATTCTGAGATTTGAAGGCTAAATCACATATCGTGAGAAAACATGAAGTAGTGTCGAAATATTGGTATAAACGAATATATTTACGTAAAATCACACTACATGAAAAACGTGAAAAAAGTCACTATATTACCAAATTTGAGGATTTTAACTACAAATTATATGGCGAGGTTTCGTATTACTTAGATCCCAGAAAAGACATTTTAAAATGTTGTTTCCAATACAAATGATATAAATCGATGTGTTTTCATTAGAATTAACTAAAATGTTCCTGATTTTCCGTTTATATTACCAATGGAAGATGTACACGTAAAACCGCTCTAATCTGGCTGCAACGTCGATATATGCAATAAAAACAACTTCTCCCCCTTGCAATATCTTACACACTATTTTAACGAGAAGCAAGTAATTGGTTGCCAATGAAGTATTTAAGGTTATTTTCTAACCAATTATGTGTTTGCATCATTTTTATCGTATATATAATAAATTAATAACAATAAACTGAAAATTCACAAAAACGTGAAAAACGGCAAAATATTGCCTAATTCGATGATATTTGGATTAAATCACATAAGGGAAATGGGGGATGTTAACGTCAAAATATTGCTAAATTCGATTATTTTTTATGCAAACCAAATGCAAGAAAACTAGCTAAAAAATGCAATATAATGCGAAATTCTGAGATTTGAAGGCTAAATCACATATCGTGAGAAAACATGAAGTAGTGTCGAAATATTGGTATAAACGAATATATTTATGTAAAATCACACTATATGAAAAACGTGAAAAAAGTCACTATATTACCAAATTTGAGGATTTTAACTTCAAATTATAAGGCGAGGTTACTTAGATCCCAGAAAAGAAATATTAAAATGTTGTTTCCAATAAAAATGATAAAAATCAATATGTTTTCATTAGAATTAATTAAAATGTTCCTGATTTTCCGTTTATATTACCAATGGAAGATGTACACGTAAAACCGCTCTAATCCGGCTGAAACGTCGATATATACTATAAAAACAGAACTTCTCCCCTTTTAAATATCTTACACAGTATCATAACGAGAAACAAATAGTTGGTAGATAATGAAGTATTTCTGGTTAATTTCTAACCAATTATATGTTTGCATCATTTTTATCGTATATATAATGAATTAATAACAATAAACTGAAAATTTACAAAAACGTGGAAAAACGGCCAAATATTGCCTAATTCGATGATATTTTGTTTAAATCACATAAGGGAAATGGGGGATGATAAACGTCAAAATATTGCTAAATTCGATTATTTTTTATGCATACCAAATGCAAGAAAACTAGCTAAAAAATGCAATATAATGCGAAATTCTGAGATTTGAAGGCTAAATCACATATCGTGAGAAAACATGAAGTAGTGTCGAAATATTGGTATAAACGAATATATTTATGTAAAATCACACTATATGAAAAACGTGAAAAAAGTCACTATATTACCAAATTTGAGGATTTTAACTTCAAATTATAAGGCGAGGTTACTTAGATCCCAGAAAAGACATATTAAAATGTTGTTTCCAATTCAAATAATAAACATCAATGTGTTTTCATTAGAATTAACTAAAATGTTCCTGATTTTCCGTTAATATTACCAAAAGAAGATGTACACGTAAAACTGCTCTAATCCGGCTGAAACGTCGATATATGCAATAAAAACAGAACTTCTCCTCTTTCAATATCTTACACAGTATTTTAACGAGAAACAAACACTTGATTGAAAATGAAGTATTTAAGGATATTTTCTAACCAATTATGTGTTTGCATCATTTTTATCGTATATATAATAAATTAATAACAATAAACTGAAAATTCACAAAAACGTGGAAAAACGGTAAAATATTGAATATTCGATGATATTTTGTTTAAATCACATAAAGAAAAAAGGGGATGAAAAACGTCAAAATATTGCTATATTCGATGACTTTTAGTCAAAACAAAATGCAAGAAAACTTGCTAAAGTATGCAATATTATGCGAAATTCTGAGATTTGAAGGCCAAATCACATATCGTGAGAAAACATGAAGTAATATCGAAATATTGGTATAATCGAATACATTTACGTAAAATCACACTACATGAAAAACGTGAAATAAGTCACTATATTACCAAATTTGAGGATTTTAACTTCAAATTATATGGCGAGGTTTCGTATTACTTAGATCCCAGAAAAGACATATTAAAATGTTGTTTCTAATACAAATGATAAAAATCAATGTGTATTCATTAGAATTAACTAAAATGTTCCTGATTTTCCGTTTATATTACCAATGGAAGATGTACACGTAAAACCGCTCTAATCCGGCTGAAACGTCGATATATGCAATAAAAACAGAACTTCTCCCCTTTTAAATATCTTACACAGTATCATAACGAGAAACAAATAGTTGGTTGATAATGAAGTATTTATGGTTAATTTCTAACCAATTATATGTTTGCATCATTTTTATCGAATATATAATGAATTAATAACAATAAACTGAAAATTCACAAAAACGTGGAAAAACGGCAAAATATTGCCTAATTCGATGATATTTTGTTTAAATCACATAAGGGAAATGGGGGATGATAAACGTCAAAATATTGCTAAATTCGATGATTTTTTATACAAACCAAATGCAAGAAAACTAGCTAAAAAATGCAATATAATGCGAAATTCTGAGATTTGAAGGCTAAATCACATATCGTGAGAAAACATGAAGAAGTGTCGAAATATTGGTATAAACGAATATATTTATGTAAAATCACACTATATGAAAAACGTGAAAAAAGTCACTATATTACCAAATTTGAGGATTTTAACTTCAAATTATAAGGCGAGGTTTCGTATTACTTAGATCCCAGAAAAGAAATATTAAAATGTTTCCAATAAAAATGATAAAAATCAATGTTTTCATTAGAATTAAATAAAATGTTTCTGATTTTCCGTTTATATTACCAAAAGAAGATGTACACGTAAAACTGCTCTAATCCGGCTGAAACGTCGATATATGCAATAAAAACAGAACTTCTCCTCTTTCAATATCTTACACAGTATTTTAACGAGAAACAAACACTTGATTGAAAATGAAGTATTTAAGGATATTTTCTAACCAATTATGTGTTTGCATCATTTTTATCGTATATATAATAAATTAATAACAATAAACTGAAAATTCACAAAAACGTGGAACATGGGCAAAATATTGCCTAATTCGATGATATTTTCTTTAAATAACATAAGGGAAAAGGGGGATGATGGACGTCAAAATATTGCTAAATTCGATGATTTTTTTATACAAACCAAATGCAAGAAAACTAGCTACAAAATATAATATGATGCGAAATTCTAAAATTTGAAGGCTAAATCACATATCGTGAGAAAACATGAAGTAGTGCCGAAATATTGGTATAAACGAATATATTTACGTAAAATCACACTACATGAAAAACGTGAAAAAAGTCATTATATTACCAAATTTGAGGATTTTAACTACAAATTATATGGCGAGGTTTCCTTTACTTAGATCCCAGAAAAGACATTTTAAAATGTTGTTTCCAATACAAATGATATAAATCGATGTGTTTTCATTAGAATTAACTAAAATGTTCCTGATTTTCCGTTAATATTACCAATAGAAGATGTACACGTAAAACCGCTCTAATCCGGCTGAAACGTCGATATATGCAATAAAAACAGAACTTCTCCCCCTTTCAATATCCTACACACTATTTTAACGAGAAACAAACAGTTGATTGAAAATGAAGTATTTAAGGTTATTTCCTAACCAATAATGTGTTTGCATCATTTTTATCGTATATATATTAAATTAATAACAATAAACTGAAAATTCACAAAAACTTGGAAAAAAGGCAAAATATTGCCTAATTCGATGATATTTTGTTTAAATCACATAAAGAAAAAGGGGGATGATAAACGTCAAAATATTGCTAAATTCGATGATTTTTAGTACAAAACAAAATGCAAGAAAACTTGCTAAAAAATGCAATATTATGCGAAATTCTGAGATTTGAAGGCCAAATCACATATCGTGAGAAAACATGAAGTAATATCGAAATATTGGTATAATCGAATATATTTACGTAAAATCACACTACATGAAAAACGTGAAAAAAGTCACTATATTACCAAATTTGAGGATTTTAATTTCAAATTATATGGCGAGGTTTCGTATTACTTATATCCCAGAAAAGACATATTAAAATGTTGTTTCCAATACAAATGATAAAAATCAATGTGTATTCATTAGAATTAACTAAAATGTTCCTGATTTTCCGTTTATATTACCAATGGAAGATGTACACGTAAAACCGCTCTAATCCGGCTGAAACGTCGATATATGCAATAAAAACAGAACTTCTCCCCTTTTAAATATCTTACACAGTATCATAACGAGAAACAAATAGTTGGTTGATAATGATGTATTTATGGTTAATTTCTAACCAATTATATGTTTGCATCATTTTTATAGTATATATAATGAATTAATAACAATAAACTGAAAATTCACAAAAACGTGGAAAAACGGCAAAATATTGCCTAATTCGATGATATTTTGTTTAAATCACATAAGGGAAATAGGGGATGATAAACGTCAAAATATTGCTAAATGCGATGATTTTTTATACAAACCAAATGCAAGAAAACTAGCTAAAAAATGCAATATAATGCGAAATTCTGATATTTTAAGGCTAAATCACATATCGTGAGAAAACATGAAGTAGTGTCGATATATTGGTATAAACGAATATATTTATGTAAAATCACACTATATGAAAAACGTGAAAAAAGTCACTATATTACCAAATTTGAGGATTTTAACTTCAAATTATAAGGCGAGGTTACTTAGATCCCAGAAAAGAAATATTAAAATGTTGTTTCCAATAAAAATGATAAAAATCAATATGTTTTCATTAGAATTAATTAAAATGTTCCTGATTTTCCGTTTATATTACCAATGGAAGATGTACACGTAAAACCGCTCTAATCCGGCTGAAACGTCGATATATGCAATAAAAACAGAACTTCTCCTCTTTCAATATCTTACACAGTATTTTAACGAGAAACAAACACTTGATTGAAAATGAAGTATTTAAGGATATTTTCTAACCAAATATGTGTTCGCATCATTTTTATCGTATATATAATAAATTAATAACAATAAACTGAAAATTCACAAAAACGTGGAACAAGGGCAAAATATTGCCTAATTCGATGATATTTTCTTTAAATAACATAAGGGAAAAGGGGGATGATGGACGTCAAAATATTGCTAAATTCGATGATTTTTTTATACAAACCAAATGCAAGAAAACTAGCTAAAAAATACAATATGATGCGAAATTCTAAAATTTGAAGGCTAAATCACATATCGTGAGAAAACATGAAGCAGTGCCGAAATGTTGGTATAAACGAATATATTTAAGTAAAATCACACTACATGAAAAACGTGAAAAAAGTCATTATATTACCAAATTTGAGGATTTTAACTACAAATTATATGGCGAGGTTTCGTATTACTTAGATCCCAGAAAAGACATTTTAAAATGTTGTTTCCAATACAAATGATATAAATCGATGTGTTTTCATTAGAATTAACTAAAATGTTCCTGATTTTCCGTTAATATTACCAACGGAAGATGTACACGTAAAACCGCTCTAATCCGGCTGAAACGTCGATATATGCAATAAAAACAGAACTTCTCCCCCTTTCAATATCTTACACACTATTTTAACGAGAAACAAACAGTTGATTGAAAATGAAGTATTTAAGGTTATTTCTAACCAATTATGTGTTTGCATCATTTTTATCGTATATATAGTAAATTAATAACAATAAACTGAAAATTCACAAAAACGTGGAAAAACGGCAAAATATTGCCTAATTCGATGATATTTTGTTTAAATCACATAAAGAAAAAAGGGGATGAAAAACGTCAAAATATTGCTATATTCGATGACTTTTAGTCAAAACAAAATGCAAGAAAACTTGCTAAACAATGCAATATTATGCGAAATTCTGAGATTTGAAGGCCAAATCACATATCGTGAGAAAACATGAAGTAATATCGAAATATTGGTATAATCGAATATATTTACGTAAAATCACACTACATGAAAAACGTGAAATAAGTCACTATATTACCAAATTTGAGGATTTTAACTTCAAATTATATGGCGAGGTTTCGTACTACTTAGTTCCCAGAACAGACATATTAAAATGTTGTTTCCAATTCAAATAATAAACATCAATGTGTTTTCATTAGAATTAACTAAAATGTTCCTGATTTTCCGTTAATATTACCAAAAGAAGATGTACACGTAAAACTGCTCTAATCCGGCTGAAACGTCGATATATGCAATAAAAACAGAACTTCTCCTCTTTCAATATCTTACACAGTATTTTAACGAGAAACAAACACTTGATTGAAAATGAAGTATTTAAGGATATTTTCTAACCAATTATGTGTTTGCATCATTTTTATCGTATATATAATAAATTAATAACAATAAACTGAAAATTCACAAAAACGTGGAAAAACGGTAAAATATTGCCTAATTCGATGATATTTTGTTTAAATCACATAAAGAAAAAAGGGGATGAAAAACGTCAAAATATTGCTATATTCGATGACTTTTAGTCAAAACAAAATGCAAGAAAACTTGCTAAACAATGCAATATTATGCGAAATTCTGAGATTTGAAGGCCAAATCACATATCGTGAGAAAACATGAAGTAATATCGAAATATTGGTATAATCGAATATATTTACGTAAAATCACACTACATGAAAAACGTGAAAAAAGTCACTATATTACCAAATTTGAGGATTTTAATTTCAAATTATATGGCGAGGTTTCGTATTACTTATATCCCAGAAAAGACATATTAAAATGTTGTTTCCAATACAAATGATAAAAATCAATGTGTATTCATTAGAATTAACTAAAATGTTCCTGATTTTCCGTTTATATTACCAATGGAAGATGTACACGTAAAACCGCTCTAATCCGGCTGAAACGTCGATATATGCAATAAAAACAGAACTTCTCCCCTTTTAAATATCTTACACAGTATCATAACGAGAAACAAATAGTTGGTTGATAATGATGTATTTATGGTTAATTTCTAACCAATTATATGTTTGCATCATTTTTATAGTATATATAATGAATTAATAACAATAAACTGAAAATTCACAAAAACGTGGAAAAACGGCAAAATATTGCCTAATTCGATGATATTTTGTTTAAATCACATAAGGGAAATAGGGGATGATAAACGTCAAAATATTGCTAAATGCGATGATTTTTTATACAAACCAAATGCAAGAAAACTAGCTAAAAAATGCAATATAATGCGAAATTCTGATATTTTAAGGCTAAATCACATATCGTGAGAAAACATGAAGTAGTGTCGATATATTGGTATAAACGAATATATTTATGTAAAATCACACTATATGAAAAACGTGAAAAAAGTCACTATATTACCAAATTTGAGGATTTTAACTTCAAATTATAAGGCGAGGTTACTTAGATCCCAGAAAAGAAATATTAAAATGTTGTTTCCAATAAAAATGATAAAAATCAATATGTTTTCATTAGAATTAATTAAAATGTTCCTGATTTTCCGTTTATATTACCAATGGAAGATGTACACGTAAAACCGCTCTAATCCGGCTGAAACGTCGATATATGCAATAAAAACAGAACTTCTCCTCTTTCAATATCTTACACAGTATTTTAACGAGAAACAAACACTTGATTGAAAATGAAGTATTTAAGGATATTTTCTAACCAAATATGTGTTCGCATCATTTTTATCGTATATATAATAAATTAATAACAATAAACTGAAAATTCACAAAAACGTGGAACAAGGGCAAAATATTGCCTAATTCGATGATATTTTCTTTAAATAACATAAGGGAAAAGGGGGATGATGGACGTCAAAATATTGCTAAATTCGATGATTTTTTTATACAAACCAAATGCAAGAAAACTAGCTAAAAAATACAATATGATGCGAAATTCTAAAATTTGAAGGCTAAATCACATATCGTGAGAAAACATGAAGCAGTGCCGAAATGTTGGTATAAACGAATATATTTAAGTAAAATCACACTACATGAAAAACGTGAAAAAAGTCATTATATTACCAAATTTGAGGATTTTAACTACAAATTATATGGCGAGGTTTCGTATTACTTAGATCCCAGAAAAGACATTTTAAAATGTTGTTTCCAATACAAATGATATAAATCGATGTGTTTTCATTAGAATTAACTAAAATGTTCCTGATTTTCCGTTAATATTACCAACGGAAGATGTACACGTAAAACCGCTCTAATCCGGCTGAAACGTCGATATATGCAATAAAAACAGAACTTCTCCCCCTTTCAATATCTTACACACTATTTTAACGAGAAACAAACAGTTGATTGAAAATGAAGTATTTAAGGTTATTTCTAACCAATTATGTGTTTGCATCATTTTTATCGTATATATAGTAAATTAATAACAATAAACTGAAAATTCACAAAAACGTGGAAAAACGGCAAAATATTGCCTAATTCGATGATATTTTGTTTAAATCACATAAAGAAAAAAGGGGATGAAAAACGTCAAAATATTGCTATATTCGATGACTTTTAGTCAAAACAAAATGCAAGAAAACTTGCTAAACAATGCAATATTATGCGAAATTCTGAGATTTGAAGGCCAAATCACATATCGTGAGAAAACATGAAGTAATATCGAAATATTGGTATAATCGAATATATTTACGTAAAATCACACTACATGAAAAACGTGAAATAAGTCACTATATTACCAAATTTGAGGATTTTAACTTCAAATTATATGGCGAGGTTTCGTACTACTTAGTTCCCAGAACAGACATATTAAAATGTTGTTTCCAATTCAAATAATAAACATCAATGTGTTTTCATTAGAATTAACTAAAATGTTCCTGATTTTCCGTTAATATTACCAAAAGAAGATGTACACGTAAAACTGCTCTAATCCGGCTGAAACGTCGATATATGCAATAAAAACAGAACTTCTCCTCTTTCAATATCTTACACAGTATTTTAACGAGAAACAAACACTTGATTGAAAATGAAGTATTTAAGGATATTTTCTAACCAATTATGTGTTTGCATCATTTTTATCGTATATATAATAAATTAATAACAATAAACTGAAAATTCACAAAAACGTGGAAAAAAGGTAAAATATTGCCTAATTCGATGATATTTTGTTTAAATCACATAAAGAAAAAAGGGGATGAAAAACGTCAAAATATTGCTATATTCGATGACTTTTAGTCAAAACAAAATGCAAGAAAACTTGCTAAAAAATGCAATATTATGCGAAATTCTGAGATTTGAAGGCTAAATCACATATCGTGAGAAAACATGAAGTAATATCGAAATATTGGTATAATCGAATATATTTACGTAAAATCACACTACATGAAAAACGTGAAATAAGTCACTATATTACCAAATTTGAGGATTTTACTTCAAATTATATGGCGAGGTTTCGTATTACTTAGATCCCAGAAAAGACATATTAAAATGTTGTTTCCAATACAAATGATAAAAATCAATGTGTATTCATTAGAAATAACTAAAATGTTCCTGATTTTCCGTTTATATTACCAATGGAAGATGTACACGTAAAACCGCTCTAATCCGGCTGAAACGTCGATATATGCAATAAAAACAGAACTTCTCCTCTTTCAATATCTTACACAGTATTTTAACGAGCAACAAACACTTGATTGAAAATGAAGTATTTAAGGATATTTTCTAACCAATTATGTGTTTGCATCATTTTTATCGTATATATAATAAATTAATAACAATAAACTGAAAATTCACAAAAACGTGGAAAAAAGGTAAAATATTGCCTAATTCGATGATATTTTGTTTAAATCACATAAAGAAAAAAGGGGATGAAAAACGTCAAAATATTGCTATATTCGGTGACTTTTAGTCAAAACAAAATGCAAGAAAACTTGCTAAAAAATGCAATATTATGCGAAATTCTGAGATTTGAAGGCTAAATCACATATCGTGAGAAAACATGAAGTAATATCGAAATATTGGTATAATCGAATATATTTACGTAAAATCACACTACATGAAAAACGTGAAATAAGTCACTATATTACCAAATTTGAGGATTTTAACTTCAAATTATATGGCGAGGTTTCGTACTACTTAGTTCCCAGAACAGACATATTAAAATGTTGTTTCCAATTCAAATAATAAACATCAATGTGTTTTCATTAGAATTAACTAAAATGTTCCTGATTTTCCGTTAATATTACCAAAAGAAGATGTACACGTAAAACTGCTCTAATCCGGCTGAAACGTCGATATATGCAATAAAAACAGAACTTCTCCTCTTTCAATATCTTACACAGTATTTTAACGAGAAACAAACACTTGATTGAAAATGAAGTATTTAAGGATATTTTCTAACCAATTATGTGTTTGCATCATTTTTATCGTATATATAATAAATTAATAACAATAAACTGAAAATTCACAAAAACGTGGAAAAACGGTAAAATATTGCCTAATTCGATGATATTTTGTTTAAATCACATAAAGAAAAAAGGGGATGAAAAACGTCAAAATATTGCTATATTCGATGACTTTTAGTCAAAACAAAATGCAAGAAAACTTGCTAAACAATGCAATATTATGCGAAATTCTGAGATTTGAAGGCCAAATCACATATCGTGAGAAAACATGAAGTAATATCGAAATATTGGTATAATCGAATATATTTACGTAAAATCACACTACATGAAAAACGTGAAATAAGTCACTATATTACCAAATTTGAGGATTTTACTTCAAATTATATGGCGAGGTTTCGTATTACTTAGATCCCAGAAAAGACATATTAAAATGTTGTTTCCAATACAAATGATAAAAATCAATGTGTATTCATTAGAATTAACTAAAATGTTCCTGATTTTCCGTTTATATTACCAATGGAAGATGTACACGTAAAACCGCTCTAATCCGGCTGAAACGTCGATATATGCAATAAAAACAGAACTTCTCCCCTTTTAAATATCTTACACAGTATCATAACGAAAAACAAATAGTTGGTTGATAATGAAGTATTTATGGTTAATTTCTAACCAATTATATGTTTGCATCATTTTTATAGTATATATAATGAATTAATAACAATAAAATGAAAATTCACAAAAACGTGGAAAAACGGCAAAATATTGCCTAATTCGATGATATTTTGTTTAAATCACATAAAGAAAAAAGGGGATGAAAAACGTCAAAATATTGCTATATTCGATGACTTTATTCAAAACAAAATGCAAGAAAACTTGCTAAAAAATGCAATATGCGAAATTCTGAGATTTGAAGGCTAAATCACATATCGTGAGAAAACATGAAGTAATATCGAAATATTGGTATAATCGAATATATTTACGTAAAATCACACTACATAAAAAACGTGAAATAAGTCACTATATTACCAAATTTGAGGATTTTAACTTCAAATTATAAGGCGAGGTTTCGTATTACTTAGATCCCAGAAAAGAAATATTAAAATGTTGTGTCCAATACAAATGATAAAAATCAATGTGTTTTCATTAGAATTAACTAAAATGTTCCTGATTTTCCGTTTATATTACCAATGTAAGATGTACACGTAAAACCGCTCTAATCCGGCTGAAACGTCGATATATGCAATAAAAACAGAACTTCATCCTTTTTAATATCTTACACAGTATTTTAACGAGAAACAAGTAATTGGTTGCAAATGAAGAATTTAAGGTTATTTTGTAACCAATTATGTGTTTGCATCATTTTTATCGTATATATAATGAATTAATAACAATAAACTGAAAAATCACAAAAACGTGGAAAAAAGGCAAAATATTGCCCAATTCGATGATATTTTGTTTAAATCACATAAAGGAAAAGGGGGATGATGAACGTCAAAATATTGCTAAATTCGATGATTTTTTATACAAACCAAATGCAAGAAAACTAGCTAAAAAATGCAATATAATGCGAAATTCTGAGATTTGAAGGCTAAATCACATATCGTGAGAAAACATGAAGTAGTGTCGAAATATTGGTATAAACGAATATATTTACGTAAAATCACACTACATGAAAAACGTGAAAAAAGTCATTATATTACCAAATTTGAGGATTTTAACTTCAAATTATATGGCGAGGTTTCGTATTACTTAGATCCCAGAAAAGACATTTTAAAATGTTGTTTCCAATACAAATGATATAAATCGATGTGTTTTCATTAGAATTAACTAAAATGTTCCTGATTTTCCGTTAATATTACCAATAGAAGATGTACACGTAAAACCGCTCTAATCCGGCTGAAACGTCGATATTTGCAATAAAAACAGAACTTCTCCCCCTTTCAATATCCTACACACTATTTTAACGAGAAACAAACAGTTGATTGAAAATGAAGTATTTAAGGTTATTTCCTAACCAATAATGTGTTTGCATCATTTTTATCGTATATATAGTAAATTAATAACAATAAACTGAAAATTCACAAAAACTTGGAAAAACGGCAAAATATTGCCTAATTCGATGATATTTTGTTTAAATCACATAAAGAAAAAGGGGGATGATAAACGTCAAAATATTGCTAAATTCGATGATTTTTAGTACAAAACAAAATGCAAGAAAACTTGCTAAAAAATGCAATATTATGCGAAATTCTGAGATTTGAAGGCCAAATCACATATCGTGAGAAAACATGAAGTAATATCGAAATATTGGTATAATCGAATATATTTACGTAAAATCACACTACATGAAAAACGTGAAAAAAGAAACTATATTACCAAATTTGAGGATTTTAACTTCAAATTATAAACCGCTCTAATCCAGCTGAAACGTCGATATATGCAATAAAAACAGAACTTCATCCCTTTTAATATCTTACACTGTATTTTAACGAGAAACAAGTAATTGGTTGCAAATGAAGTATTTAAGGTTATTTTGTAACCAATTATGTATTTGCATAATTTTTATCGTATATATAATGAATTAATAACAATAAACTGAAAATTCACAAAAACGTGGAAAAAAGGCAAAATATTGCCTAATTCGATGATATTTTGTTTAAATCACATAAGGGAAAAGGGGGATGATGATCGTCAAAATATTGCTAAATTCGATGATTTTTTATACAAACCAAGTGCAAGAAAACTAGCTAAAAAATGCAATATAATGCGAAATTCTGAGATTTTAAGGCTAAATCACATATCGTGAGAAAACATGAAGTAGTGTCGAAATATTGATATAAACGAATATATTTACGTAAAATCACACTACATGAAAAACGTGAAAAAAGTCATTATATTACCAAATTTGAGGATTTTAACTACAAATTATATGGCGAGGTTTCGTATTACTTAGATCCCAGAAAAGACATTTTAAAATGTTGTTTCCAATACAAATGATATAAATCGATGTGTTTTCATTAGAATTAACTAAAATGTTCCTGATTTTCCGTTTATATTACCAATGGAAGATGTACACGTAAAACCGCACTAATCCGGCTGAAACGTCGAAACATGCAATAAAAACAGAACTTCTCCTCTTGCAATATCTTACACAGTATTTTAACGAGAAACAAACAGTTGATTGAAAATGAAGAATGTAAGGATATTTTCTAACCAATTATGTGTTTACATCATTTTTATCGTATATATAATGAATTAATAACAATAAACTGAAAATTCACGAAAACGTGGAAAAACGGCAAAATATTGCCTAATTCGATGATATTTTGTTTAAGTCACATAAAGGAAAAGGGGGATGATGAACGTCAAAATATTGCTAAATTCGATGATTTTTAGTACAAAACAAAATGCAAGAAAACTTGCTAAAAAATGCAATATTATGCGAAATTCTGAGATTTGAAGGCCAAATCACATATCGTGAGAAAACATGAAGTAATATCGAAATATTGGCATAATCGAATATATTTACGTAAAATCAAACTACATGAAAAACGTGAAATAAGTCACTATATTACCAATTTTGAGGATTTTAACTTCAAATTATATGGCGAGGTTTCGTACTACTTAGATCCCAGAAAAGACATATTAAAATGTTGTTTCCAATACAAATGATAAAAATCAATGTGTTTTCATTAGAATTAACTAAAATTTTCCTGATTTTCCGTTTATATTACCAATGGAAGATGTACACGTAAAACCGCTCTAATCCGGCTGAAACGTCGAAACATGCAATAAAAACAGAACTTCTCCTCTTACAATATCTTACACAGTATTTTAACGAGAAACAAACAGTTGATTGAAAATGAAGTATGTAAGGATATTTTCTAACCAATTATGTGTTTGCATCATTTTTATAGTATATATAATGAAATAATAACAATAAACTGAAAATTTACAAAAACGTGGAAAAACGGCAAAATATTGCCTAATTCGATGATATTTTGTTACAATCACATAAGGGAAATGGGGGATGATAAACGTCAAAATATTGCTAAATTCGATGATTTTTTATACAAACCAAATGCAAGAAAACTAGCTAAAAAATGCAATATAATGCGAAATTCTGAGATTTGAAGGCTAAATCACATATCGTGAGAAAACATGAAGTAGTGTCGAAATATTGGTATAAACGAATATATTTACGTAAAATCACACTATATGAAAAACGTGAAAAAAGTCACTATATTACCAAATTTGAGGATTTTAATTTCAAATTATAAGGCGAGGTTTCGTATTACTTAGATCCCAGAAAAGAAATATTAAAATGTTGTTTTCAATAAAAATGATAAAAATCAATGTGTTTTCATTAGAATTAACTAAAATGTTCCTGATTTTCCGTTTATATTACCAATGTAAGATGTACACGTAAAACCGCTCTAATCCGGCTGAAACGTCGATATATGCAATAAAAAAGGAACTTCATCCCATTTAATATCTTACACTGTATTTTAACGAGAAACATGTAATTGGTTGCAAATGAAGTATTTAAGGTTATTTTGTAACCAATTATGTATTTGCATCATTTTTATCGTATATTTTAATGAATTATTAACAATAAACTGAAAATTCACAAAAACGTGGAAAAAAGGCAAAATATTGCCTAATTCGATGATATTTTGTTTAAATCACATGAGGGAAAAGGGGGATCATGAACGTCAAAATATTGCTAATTTCGATGATTTTTTATACAAACCAAATGCAAGAAAACTAGCTAAAAAATGCAATATAATGCGAAATTCTGAGATTTGAAGGCTAAATGATATATCGTGAGAAAACAAGAAGTTGTGTCGAAATATTGGTATAAACGAATATATTTACGTAAAATCACACTACATGAAAACCGTGAAAAAAGTCATTATATTACCAAATTTGAGGATTTTAACTACAAATTATATGGCGAGGTTTCGTATTACTTAGATCCCAGAAAAGACATTTTAAATGTTGTTTCCAATACAAATGATAAAAATCAATGTGTTTTCATTAGAATTAACTAAAATGTTCCTGATTTTCCGTTTATATTACCAATGGAAGATGTACACGTAAAACCGCTCTAATCCGGCTGAAACGTCGAAACATGCAATAAAAACAGAACTTCTCCTCTTACAATATCTTACACAGTATTTTAACGAGAAACAAACACTTGATTGAAAATGAAGTATGTAAGGATATTTTCTAACCAATTATGTGTTTGCATCATTTTTATCGTATATATAATAAATTATTAACAATAAACTGAAAATTCACAAAAACGTGGAAAAACGGTTAAATATTGCCTAATTCGATGATATTTTGTTTAAATCCCATAAAGGAAAAGAGGGATGATAAACGTCAAAATATTGCTAAATTCGATGATTTTTAGTACAAAACAAAATGCAGGAAAACTTGCTAAAAAATGCAATATTAGGCGAAATTCTGAGATTTGAAGGCCAAATTACATATCGTGAGAAAACATGAAGTAATATCGAAATATTGGTATAATCGAATATATTTACGTAAAATCACACTACATGAAAAACGTGAAAAAAGTCACTATATTACCAAATTTGAGGATTTTAACTTCAAATTATATGGCGAGGTTTCGTATTACTTAGATCCCAGAAAAGACATTAAAATGTTGTTTCCAATACAAATGATAAAAATCAATGTGTTTTCATTAGAATTAACTAAAATGTTCCTGATTTTCCGTTTATATTACCAATAGAAGATGTACACGTAAAACCGCTCTAATCCGGCTGAAACGTCGATATATGCTATAAAAACTGAACTTCTCCCCTTTTAAATATCTTACACACTATCATAACGAGAAACAAATAGTTGGTAGATAATGAAGTATTTCTGGTTAATTTCTAACCAATTATATGTTTGCATCATTTTTATCGTATATATAATGAATTAATAACAATAAACTGAAAATTTACAAAAACGTGGAAAAACGGCAAAATATTGCCTAATTCGATGATATTTTGTTTAAATCACATAAGGGAAATGGGGGATGATAAACGTCAAAATATTGCTAAATTCGATGATTTTTTATACAAACCAAATGCAAGAAAACTAGCTAAAAAATGCAATATAACGCGAAATTCTGAGATTTGAAGGCGAAATCACATATCGTGAGAAAACATGAAGTAGTGTCGAAATATTGGTATAAACGAATATATTTACGTAAAATCACACTGCATGAAAAACGTAAAAAAAGTCATTATATTACCAAATTTGAGGATTTTAACTACAAATTACATGGCGACGTTTCGTATTACTTAGATCCCAGAAAAGACATTTTAAAATGTTGTTTCCAATACAAATGATATAAATCGATGTGTTTTCATTAGAATTAACTAAAATGTTCCTGATTTTCCGTTAATATTACCAATGGAAGATGTACAGGAAAAACCGGTCTAATCCGGCTGAAACGTTGATATATGCAATAAAAACAGAACTTCTCCCCCCTTTCAATATCTTACACACTATTTTAAAGAGAAACAAACAGTTGATATAAAATGAAGTATTTAAGGTTATTTTCTAACCAATTATGTGTTTGCATCATTTTTATCGTATATATAATGAATTAATAACAATAAACTGAAAATTCACAAAAACGTGGAAAAACGGCAAAATATTGCCTAATTCGATGATATTTTGTTAAAGTCACATAAAGGAAAAGGGGGATGATGAACGTCAAAATATTGCTAAATTCGATGATTTTTAGTACAAAACAAAATGCAAGAAAACTTGCTAAAAAATGCAATATTATGCGAAATTCTGAGATTTGAAGGCCAAATCACATATCGTGAGAAAACATGAAGTAATATCGAAATATTGGTATAATCGAATATATTTTCGTAAAATCAAACTACATGAAAAACGTGAAATAAGTCACTATATTACCAAATTTGAGGATTTTAACTTCAAATTATATGGCGAGGTTTCGTACTACTTAGAACCCAGAAAAGACATATTAAAATGTTGTTTCCAATACAAATGATAAAAATCAATGTGTTTTCATTAGAATTAACTAAAATTTTCCTGATTTTCCGTTTATATTACCAATGGAAGATGTACACGTAAAACCGTTCTAATCCGGCTGAAACGTCGAAACATGCAATAAAAAAATAAAAACAGAACTTCTCCTCTTACAATATCTTACACAGTATTTTAACGAGAAACAAACAGTTGATTGAAAATGAAGTATGTAAGGATATTTTCTAACCAATTATGTGTTTGCATCATTTTTATCGTATATATAATGAAATAATAACAATAAACTGAAAATTTACAAAAACGTGGAAAAACGGCAAAATATTGCCTAATTCGATGATATTTTGTTACAATCACATAAGGGAAATGGGGGATGATAAACGTCAAAATATTGCTAAATTCGATGATTTTTTATACAAACCAAATGCAAGAAAACTAGCTAAAAAATGCAATATAATGCGAAATTCTGAGATTTGAAGGCTAAATCACATATCGTGAGAAAACATGAAGTAGTGTCGAAATATTGGTATAAACGAATATATTTACGTAAAATCACACTATATGAAAAACGTGAAAAAAGTCACTATATTACCAAATTTGAGGATTTTAATTTCAAATTATAAGGCGAGGTTTCGTATTACTTAGATCCCAGAAAAGAAATATTAAAATGTTGTTTTCAATAAAAATGATAAAAATCAATGTGTTTTCATTAGAATTAACTAAAATGTTCCTGATTTTCCGTTTATATTACCAATGTAAGATGTACACGTAAAACCGCTCTAATCCGGCTGAAACGTCGATATATGCAATAAAAACAGAACTTCATCCCTTTTAATATCTTACACTGTATTTTAACGAGAAACATGTAATTGGTTGCAAATGAAGTATTTAAGGTTATTTTGTAACCAATTATGTATTTGCATCATTTTTATCGTATATTTAATGAATTATTAACAATAAACTGAAAATTCACAAAAACGTGGAAAAAAGGCAAAATATTGCCTAATTCGATGATATTTTTTTAAATCCCATAAAGGAAAAGAGGGATGATAAACGTCAAAATATTGCTAAATTCGATGATTTTTAGTACAAAACAAAATGCAGGAAAACTTGCTAAAAAATGCAATATTAGGCGAAATTCTGAGATTTGAAGGCCAAATTACATATCGTGAGAAAACATGAAGTAATATCGAAATATTAGTATATTCGAATAGATTTACGTAAAATCACACTACATGAAAAACGTGAAAAAAGTCACTATATTACCAAATTTGAGGATTTTAACTTCAAATTATATGGCGAGGTTTCGTATTACTTAGATCCCAGAAAAGACATTAAAATGTTGTTTCCAATACAAATGATAAAAATCAATGTGTTTTCATTAGAATTAACTAAAATGTTCCTGATTTTCCGTTTATATTACCAATGGAAGATGTACACGTAAAACCGCTCTAATCCGGCTGAAACGTCGATATATGCTATAAAAACTGAACTTCTCCCCTTTTAAATATCTTACACACTATCATAACGAGAAACAAATAGTTGGTAGATAATGAAGTATTTCTGGTTAATTTCTAACCAATTATATGTTTGCATCATTTTTATCGTATATATAATGAATTAATAACAATAAACTGAAAATTTACAAAAACGTGGAAAAACGGCAAAATATTGCCTAATTCGATGATATTTTGTTTAAATCACATAAGGGAAATGGGGGATGATAAACGTCAAAATATTGCTAAATTCGATGATTTTTTATACAAACCAAATGCAAGAAAACTAGCTAAAAAATGCAATATAACGCGAAATTCTGAGATTTGAAGGCGAAATCACATATCGTGAGAAAACATGAAGTAGTGTCGAAATATTGGTATAAACGAATATATTTACGTAAAATCACACTGCATGAAAAACGTAAAAAAAGTCATTATATTACCAAATTTGAGGATTTTAACTACAAATTACATGGCGACGTTTCGTATTACTTAGATCCCAGAAAAGACATTTTAAAATGTTGTTTCCAATACAAATGATATAAATCGATGTGTTTTCATTAGAATTAACTAAAATGTTCCTGATTTTCCGTTTATATTACCAATGGAAGATGTACACGTAAAACCGCTCTAATCCGGCTGAAACGTCGATATATGCAATAAAAACAGAACTTCTCCCCTTTTAATATCTTACAAACTATTTTAACGAGAAGCAAGTAATTGGTTGCCAATGAAGTATTTAAGGTTATTTTCTAACCAATTATGTGTTTGCATCATTTTTATCGTATATATAATAAATTAATAACAATAAACTGAAAATTCACAAAAACGTGGAACAAGGGCAAAATATTGCCTAATTCGATGATATTTTGTTTAAATCACATAAGGGAAAAGGGGGATAATGAACGTCAAAATATTGCTAAATTCGATGATTTTTTATACAAACCAAATGCAAGAAAACTAGCTAAAAAATACAATATTATGCGAAATTCTGAGATTTGAAGGCTAAATCACATATCGTGAGAAAACATGAAGTAGTGCCGAAATGTTTGTATAAACGAATATATTTACGTAAAATCACACTGCATGAAAAACGTAAAAAAAGTCATTATATTACCAAATTTGAGGATTTTAACTACAAATTACATGGCGACGTTTCGTATTACTTAGATCCCAGAAAAGACATTTTAAAATGTTGTTTCCAATACAAATGATATAAATCGATGTGTTTTCATTAGAAATAACTAAAATGTTCCTGATTTTCCGTTAATATTACCAATGGAAGATGTAAAGGAAAAACCGGTCTAATCCGGCTGAAACGTCGATATATGCAATAAAAACAGAACTTCTCCCCCCTTTCAATATCTTACACACTATTTTAAAGAGAAACAAACAGTTGATATAAAATGAAGTATTTAAGGTTATTTTCTAACCAATTATGTGTTTGCATCATTTTTATCGTATATATAATGAATTAATAACAATAAACTGAAAATTCACAAAAACGTGGAAAAACGGCAAAATATTGCCTAATTCGATGATATTTTGTTTAAGTCACATAAAGGAAAAGGGGGATGATGAACGTCAAAATATTGCTAAATTCGATGATTTTTAGTACAAAACAAAATGCAAGAAAACTTGCTAAAAAATGCAATATTATGCGAAATTCTGAGATTTGAAGGCCAAATCACATATCGTGAGAAAACATGAAGTAATATCGAAATATTGGTATAATCGAATATATTTTCGTAAAATCAAACTACATGAAAAACGTGAAATAAGTCACTATATTACCAAATTTGAGGATTTTAACTTCAAATTATATGGCGAGGTTTCGTACTACTTAGATCCCAGAAAAGACATATTAAAATGTTGTTTCCAATACAAATGATAAAAATCAATGTGTTTTCATTAGAATTAACTAAAATTTTCCTGATTTTCCGTTTATATTACCAATGGAAGATGTACACGTAAAACCGCTCTAATCCGGCTGAAACGTCGAAACATGCAATAAAAACAGAACTTCTCCTCTTACAATATCTTACACAGTATTTTAACGAGAAACAAACAGTTAATTGAAAATGAAGTATGTAAGGATATTTTCTAACCAATTATGTGTTTGCATCATTTTTATCGTATATATAATGAAATAATAACAATGAACTGAAAATTTACAAAAACGTGGAAAAACGGCAAAATATTGCCTAACTCGATGATATTTTGTTACAATCACATAAGGGAAATGGGGGATGATAAACGTCAAAATATTGCTAAATTCGATGATTTTTTATACAAACCAAATGCAAGAAAACTAGCTAAAAAATGCAATATAATGCGAAATTCTGAGATTTGAAGGCTAAATCACATATCGTGAGAAAACATGAAGTAGTGTCGAAATATTGGTATAAACGAATATATTTACGTAAAATCACACTATATGAAAAACGTGAAAAAAGTCACTATATTACCAAATTTGAGGATTTTATTTTCAAATTATAAGGCGAGGTTTCGTATTACTTAGATCCCAGAAAAGAAATATTAAAATGTTGTTTTCAATAAAAATGATAAAAATCAATGTGTTTTCATTAGAATTAACTAAAATGTTCCTGATTTTCCGTTTATATTACCAATGTAAGATGTACACGTAAAACCGCTCTAATCCGGCTGAAACGTCGATATATGCAATAAAAACAGAACTTCATCCCTTTTAATATCTTACACTGTATTTTAACGAGAAACATGTAATTGGTTGCAAATGAAGTATTTAAGGTTATTTTGTAACCAATTATGTATTTGCATCATTTTTATCGTATATTTAATGAATTATTAACAATAAACTGAAAATTCACAAAAACGTGGAAAAAAGGCAAAATATTGCCTAATTCGATGATATTTTGTTTAAATCCCATAAAGGAAAAGAGGGATGATAAACGTCAAAATATTGCTAAATTCGATGATTTTTAGTACAAAACAAAATGCAGGAAAACTTGCTAAAAAATGCAATATTAGGCGAAATTCTGAGATTTGAAGGCCAAATTACATATCGTGAGAAAACATGAAGTAATATCGAAATATTGGTATATTCGAATATATTTACGTAAAATCACACTACATGAAAAACGTGAAAAAAGTCACTATATTACCAAATTTGAGGATTTTAACTTCAAATTATATGGCGAGGTTTCGTATTACTTAGATCCCAGAAAAGACATTAAAATGTTGTTTCCAATACAAATGATAAAAATCAATGTGTTTTCATTAGAATTAACTAAAATGTTCCTGATTTTCCGTTTATATTACCAATGGAGGTTGTACACGTAAAACCGCTCTAATCCGGCTGAAACGTCGATATATGCTATAAAAACTGAACTTCTCCCCTTTTAAATATCTTACACACTATCATAACGAGAAACAAATAGTTGGTAGATAATGAAGTATTTCTGGTTAATTTCTAACCAATTATATGTTTGCATCATTTTTATCGTATATATAATGAATTAATAACAATAAACTGAAAATTTACAAAAACGTGGAAAAACGGCAAAATATTGCCTAATTCGATGATATTTTGTTTAAATCACATAAGGGAAATGGGGGATGATAAACGTCAAAATATTGCTAAATTCGATGATTTTTTATACAAACCAAATGCAAGAAAACTAGCTAAAAAATGCAATATAACGCGAAATTCTGAGATTTGAAGGCGAAATCACATATCGTGAGAAAACATGAAGTAGTGTCGAAATATTGGTATAAACGAATATATTTACGTAAAATCACACTGCATGAAAAACGTAAAAAAAGTCATTATATTACCAAATTTGAGGATTTTAACTACAAATTACATGGCGACGTTTCGTATTACTTAGATCCCAGAAAAGACATTTTAAAATGTTGTTTCCAATACAAATGATATAAATCGATGTGTTTTCATTAGAATTAACTAAAATGTTCCTGATTTTCCGTTTATATTACCAATGGAAGATGTACACGTAAAACCGCTCTAATCCGGCTGAAACGTCGATATATGCAATAAAAACAGAACTTCTCCCCTTTTAATATCTTACAAACTATTTTAACGAGAAGCAAGTAATTGGTTGCCAATGAAGTATTTAAGGTTATTTTCTAACCAATTATGTGTTTGCATCATTTTTATCGTATATATAATAAATTAATAACAATAAACTGAAAATTCACAAAAACGTGGAACAAGGGCAAAATATTGCCTAATTCGATGATATTTTGTTTAAATCACATAAGGGAAAAGGGGGATAATGAACGTCAAAATATTGCTAAATTCGATGATTTTTTATACAAACCAAATGCAAGAAAACTAGCTAAAAAATACAATATTATGCGAAATTCTGAGATTTGAAGGCTAAATCACATATCGTGAGAAAACATGAAGTAGTGCCGAAATGTTGGTATAAACGAATATATTTACGTAAAATCACACTGCATGAAAAACGTAAAAAAAGTCATTATATTACCAAATTTGAGGATTTTAACTACAAATTACATGGCGACGTTTCGTATTACTTAGATCCCAGAAAAGACATTTTAAAATGTTGTTTCCAATACAAATGATATAAATCGATGTGTTTTCATTAGAAATAACTAAAATGTTCCTGATTTTCCGTTAATATTACCAATGGAAGATGTAAAGGAAAAACCGGTCTAATCCGGCTGAAACGTCGATATATGCAATAAAAACAGAACTTCTCCCCCCTTTCAATATCTTACACACTATTTTAAAGAGAAACAAACAGTTGATATAAAATGAAGTATTTAAGGTTATTTTCTAACCAATTATGTGTTTGCATCATTTTTATCGTATATATAATGAATTAATAACAATAAACTGAAAATTCACAAAAACGTGGAAAAACGGCAAAATATTGCCTAATTCGATGATATTTTGTTTAAGTCACATAAAGGAAAAGGGGGATGATGAACGTCAAAATATTGCTAAATTCGATGATTTTTAGTACAAAACAAAATGCAAGAAAACTTGCTAAAAAATGCAATATTATGCGAAATTCTGAGATTTGAAGGCCAAATCACATATCGTGAGAAAACATGAAGTAATATCGAAATATTGGTATAATCGAATATATTTTCGTAAAATCAAACTACATGAAAAACGTGAAATAAGTCACTATATTACCAAATTTGAGGATTTTAACTTCAAATTATATGGCGAGGTTTCGTACTACTTAGATCCCAGAAAAGACATATTAAAATGTTGTTTCCAATACAAATGATAAAAATCAATGTGTTTTCATTAGAATTAACTAAAATTTTCCTGATTTTCCGTTTATATTACCAATGGAAGATGTACACGTAAAACCGCTCTAATCCGGCTGAAACGTCGAAACATGCAATAAAAACAGAACTTCTCCTCTTACAATATCTTACACAGTATTTTAACGAGAAACAAACAGTTAATTGAAAATGAAGTATGTAAGGATATTTTCTAACCAATTATGTGTTTGCATCATTTTTATCGTATATATAATGAAATAATAACAATGAACTGAAAATTTACAAAAACGTGGAAAAACGGCAAAATATTGCCTAACTCGATGATATTTTGTTACAATCACATAAGGGAAATGGGGGATGATAAACGTCAAAATATTGCTAAATTCGATGATTTTTTATACAAACCAAATGCAAGAAAACTAGCTAAAAAATGCAATATAATGCGAAATTCTGAGATTTGAAGGCTAAATCACATATCGTGAGAAAACATGAAGTAGTGTCGAAATATTGGTATAAACGAATATATTTACGTAAAATCACACTATATGAAAAACGTGAAAAAAGTCACTATATTACCAAATTTGAGGATTTTATTTTCAAATTATAAGGCGAGGTTTCGTATTACTTAGATCCCAGAAAAGAAATATTAAAATGTTGTTTTCAATAAAAATGATAAAAATCAATGTGTTTTCATTAGAATTAACTAAAATGTTCCTGATTTTCCGTTTATATTACCAATGTAAGATGTACACGTAAAACCGCTCTAATCCGGCTGAAACGTCGATATATGCAATAAAAACAGAACTTCATCCCTTTTAATATCTTACACTGTATTTTAACGAGAAACATGTAATTGGTTGCAAATGAAGTATTTAAGGTTATTTTGTAACCAATTATGTATTTGCATCATTTTTATCGTATATTTAATGAATTATTAACAATAAACTGAAAATTCACAAAAACGTGGAAAAAAGGCAAAATATTGCCTAATTCGATGATATTTTGTTTAAATCCCATAAAGGAAAAGAGGGATGATAAACGTCAAAATATTGCTAAATTCGATGATTTTTAGTACAAAACAAAATGCAGGAAAACTTGCTAAAAAATGCAATATTAGTCGAAATTCTGAGATTTGAAGGCCAAATTACATATCGTGAGAAAACATGAAGTAATATCGAAATATTGGTATATTCGAATATATTTACGTAAAATCACACTACATGAAAAACGTGAAAAAAGTCACTATATTACCAAATTTGAGGATTTTAACTTCAAATTATATGGCGAGGTTTCGTATTACTTAGATCCCAGAAAAGACATTAAAATGTTGTTTCCAATACAAATGATAAAAATCAATGTGTTTTCATTAGAATTAACTAAAATGTTCCTGATTTTCCGTTTATATTACCAATGGAGGTTGTACACGTAAAACCGCTCTAATCCGGCTGAAACGTCGATATATGCTATAAAAACTGAACTTCTCCCCTTTTAAATATCTTACACACTATCATAACGAGAAACAAATAGTTGGTAGATAATGAAGTATTTCTGGTTAATTTCTAACCAATTATATGTTTGCATCATTTTTATCGTATATATAATGAATTAATAACAATAAACTGAAAATTTACAAAAACGTGGAAAAACGGCAAAATATTGCCTAATTCGATGATATTTTGTTTAAATCACATAAGGGAAATGGGGGATGATAAACGTCAAAATATTGCTAAATTCGATGATTTTTTATACAAACCAAATGCAAGAAAACTAGCTAAAAAATGCAATATAACGCGAAATTCTGAGATTTGAAGGCGAAATCACATATCGTGAGAAAACATGAAGTAGTGTCGAAATATTGGTATAAACGAATATATTTACGTAAAATCACACTGCATGAAAAACGTAAAAAAAGTCATTATATTACCAAATTTGAGGATTTTAACTACAAATTACATGGCGACGTTTCGTATTACTTAGATCCCAGAAAAGACATTTTAAAATGTTGTTTCCAATACAAATGATATAAATCGATGTGTTTTCATTAGAATTAACTAAAATGTTCCTGATTTTCCGTTTATATTACCAATGGAAGATGTACACGTAAAACCGCTCTAATCCGGCTGAAACGTCGATATATGCAATAAAAACAGAACTTCTCCCCTTTTAATATCTTACAAACTATTTTAACGAGAAGCAAGTAATTGGTTGCCAATGAAGTATTTAAGGTTATTTTCTAACCAATTATGTGTTTGCATCATTTTTATCGTATATATAATAAATTAATAACAATAAACTGAAAATTCACAAAAACGTGGAACAAGGGCAAAATATTGCCTAATTCGATGATATTTTGTTTAAATCACATAAGGGAAAAGGGGGATAATGAACGTCAAAATATTGCTAAATTCGATGATTTTTTATACAAACCAAATGCAAGAAAACTAGCTAAAAAATACAATATTATGCGAAATTCTGAGATTTGAAGGCTAAATCACATATCGTGAGAAAACATGAAGTAGTGCCGAAATGTTGGTATAAACGAATATATTTACGTAAAATCACACTGCATGAAAAACGTAAAAAAAGTCATTATATTACCAAATTTGAGGATTTTAACTACAAATTACATGGCGACGTTTCGTATTACTTAGATCCCAGAAAAGACATTTTAAAATGTTGTTTCCAATACAAATGATATAAATCGATGTGTTTTCATTAGAAATAACTAAAATGTTCCTGATTTTCCGTTAATATTACCAATGGAAGATGTATAGGAAAAACCGGTCTAATCCGGCTGAAACGTCGATATATGCAATAAAAACAGAACTTCTCCCCCCTTTCAATATCTTACACACTATTTTAAAGAGAAACAAACAGTTGATATAAAATGAAGTATTTAAGGTTATTTTCTAACCAATTATGTGTTTGCATCATTTTTATCGTATATATAATGAATTAATAACAATAAACTGAAAATTCACAAAAACGTGGAAAAACGGCAAAATATTGCCTAATTCGATGATATTTTGTTTAAGTCACATAAAGGAAAAGGGGGATGATGAACGTCAAAATATTGCTAAATTCGATGATTTTTAGTACAAAACAAAATGCAAGAAAACTTGCTAAAAAATGCAATATTATGCGAAATTCTGAGATTTGAAGGCCAAATCACATATCGTGAGAAAACATGAAGTAATATCGAAATATTGGTATAATCGAATATATTTTCGTAAAATCAAACTACATGAAAAACGTGAAATAAGTCACTATATTACCAAATTTGAGGATTTTAACTTCAAATTATATGGCGAGGTTTCGTACTACTTAGATCCCAGAAAAGACATATTAAAATGTTGTTTCCAATACAAATGATAAAAATCAATGTGTTTTCATTAGAATTAACTAAAATTTTCCTGATTTTCCGTTTATATTACCAATGGAAGATGTACACGTAAAACCGCTCTAATCCGGCTGAAACGTCGAAACATGCAATAAAAACAGAACTTCTCCTCTTACAATATCTTACACAGTATTTTAACGAGAAACAAACAGTTGATTGAAAATGAAGTATGTAAGGATATTTTCTAACCAATTATGTGTTTGCATCATTTTTATCGTATATATAATGAAATAATAACAATGAACTGAAAATTTACAAAAACGTGGAAAAACGGCAAAATATTGCCTAACTCGATGATATTTTGTTACAATCACATAAGGGAAATGGGGGATGATAAACGTCAAAATATTGCTAAATTCGATGATTTTTTATACAAACCAAATGCAAGAAAACTAGCTAAAAAATGCAATATAATGCGAAATTCTGAGATTTGAAGGCTAAATCACATATCGTGAGAAAACATGAAGTAGTGTCGAAATATTGGTATAAACGAATATATTTACGTAAAATCACACTATATGAAAAACGTGAAAAAAGTCACTATATTACCAAATTTGAGGATTTTATTTTCAAATTATAAGGCGAGGTTTCGTATTACTTAGATCCCAGAAAAGAAATATTAAAATGTTGTTTTCAATAAAAATGATAAAAATCAATGTGTTTTCATTAGAATTAACTAAAATGTTCCTGATTTTCCGTTTATATTACCAATGTAAGATGTACACGTAAAACCGCTCTAATCCGGCTGAAACGTCGATATATGCAATAAAAACAGAACTTCATCCCTTTTAATATCTTACACTGTATTTTAACGAGAAACATGTAATTGGTTGCAAATGAAGTATTTAAGGTTATTTTGTAACCAATTATGTATTTGCATCATTTTTAACGTATATTTAATGAATTATTAACAATAAACTGAAAATTCACAAAAACGTGGAAAAAAGGCAAAATATTGCCTAATTCGATGATATTTTGTTTAAATCACATGAGGGAAAAGGGGGATCATGAACGTCAAAATATTGCTAAATTCGATGATTTTTTATACAAACCAAATGCAAGAAAACTAGCTAAAAAATGCAATATAATGCGAAATTCTGAGATTTGAAGGCTAAATGACATATCGTGAGAAAACAAGAAGTTGTGTCGAAATATTGGTATAAACGAATATATTTACGTAAAATCACACTACATGAAAACCGTGAAAAAAGTCATTATATTACCAAATTTGAGGATTTTAACTACAAATTATTTTTGCGAGGTTTCGTATTACTTAGATCTCAGAAAAGACATTTTATATGTTGTTTCCAATACAAGTGATAAAAATCAATGTGTTTTCATTAGAATTAACTAAAATGTTCCTGATTTTCCGTTTATATTACCAATGGAAGATGTACACGTAAAACCGCTCTAATCCGGCTGAAACGTCGAAACATGCAATAAAAACAGAACTTCTCCTCTTACAATATCTTACACAGTATTTTAACGAGAAACAAACACTTGATTGAAAATGAAGTATGTAAGGATATTTTCTAACCAATTATGTGTTTGCATCATTTTTATCGTATATATAATAAATTATTAACAATAAACTGAAAATTCACAAAAACGTGGCAAAACCGCAAAATATTGCCTAATTCGATGATATTTTGTTTAAATCACACAAGGGAAATGGGGGATGATAAACGTCAAAATATTGCTAAATTCGATGATTATTTTATACAAACCAAATGCAAGAAAACTAGCTAAAAAATGCAATATAATGCGAAATTCTGAGATTTGAAGGCCAAATCACATATCGTGAGAAAACATGAAGTAGTGTCGAAATATTGGTATAAACGAATATATTTACGTAAAATCACACTACATGAAAAACGTGAAAAAGTCACTATATTACCAAATTTGAGGATTTTAACTACAAATTATATAGCGAGGTTTCGTATTACTTAGATCCCAGAAGAGACATATTAAAATGTTGTTTCCAATACAAATGATATAAATCGATTTGTGTTCATTAGAATTAACTAAAATGTTCCTGATTTTCCGTTTATATTACCAATGGAAGATGTACACGTAAAACCGCTCTAATCCGGCTGAAACGTCGATATATGCAATAAAAACAGAACTTCTCCCCTTTTAATATCTTACACAGTATTTTAACGAGAAGCAAGTAATTGGTTGCCAATGAAGTATTTAAGGTTATTTTCTAACCAATTATGTGTTTGCATCATTTTTATCGTATATATAATAAATTAATAACAATAAACTGAAAATTCACAAAAACGTGGAAAAAAGGCAAAATATTGCCTAATTCGATGATATTTTGTTTAAATCACATAAAGGAAAAGGGGGATGATGAACGTTAAAATATTGCTAAATTCGATGATTTTTAGTACAAAACAAAATGCAAGAAAACTAGCTAAAAAATACAATATTTTGCGAAATTCTGAGATTTGAAGGCCAAATCACATATCGTGAGAAAACATGAAGTATTATCGAAATATTGGTATAATCGAATATATTTTCGTAAAATCACACTACATGAAAAACGTGAAATAAGTCACTATATTACCAAATTTGAGGATTTTAACTTCAAATTATATGGCGAGGTTTCGTACTACTTAGATCCCAGAAAAGACATATTAAAATGTTGTTTCCAATACAAATGATAAAAATCAATGTGTTTTCATTAGAATTAACTAAAATGTTCCTGATTTGCCTTTATATTACCAATGGAAGATGTACACGTAAAACCGCTCTAATCCGGCTGAAACGTCGATATATGTTATAAAAACAGAACTTCTCCCCTTTTAAATATCTTACACAGTATCATAACGAGAAACAAATTGTTGGTTGATAATGAAGTATTTCTGGTTAATTTCTAACCAATTATATGTTTGCATTATTTTTATCGTATATATAATAAATTAATAACAATAAACTGAAAATTCACAAAAACGTGGAAAAACGGCAAAATATTGCCTAATTCGATGATATTTTGTTTAAATCACATAAAGGAAAAGGGGGATGATAAACGTCAAAATATTGCTAAATTCGATGATTTTTAGTACAGAACAAAATGCAAGAAAACTTGCTAAAAAATGCAATATTATGCGAAATTCTGAGATTTGAAGGCCAAATCACATATAGTGAGAAAACATGAAGTAATATCGAAATATTGGTATAATCGAGTATATTTACGTAAAATCACACTACATGAAAAACGTGAAAAAAGTCACTATATTACCAAATTTGAGGATTTTAACTTCAAATTATATGGCGAGGTTTCGTATTACTTAGATCCCAAAAAAGACATTTAAATGTTGTTTCCAATACAAATGATAAAAATCAATGTGTTTTCATTAGAATTAACTAAAATGTTCCTGATTTTCCGTTTATATTACCAATGTAAGATGTACACGTAAAACCGCTCTAATCCGGCTGAAACGTCGATATATGCAATAAAAACAGAACTTCATCCCTTTTAATATCTTACACAGTATTTTAACGAGAAACAAGTAATTAGTTGCAAATGAAGTATTTAAGGTTATTTTGTAACTAATTATGTGTTTGCATCATTTTTATCGTATATATAATGAATTAATAACAATAAACTGAAAAATCACAAAAACGTGGAAAAAAGGCAAAATATTGCCTAATTCGATGATATTTTATTTAAATCACATAAGGGAAAAGGGGGATGATGAACGTCAAAATATTGCTAAATTCGATGATTTTTTATACAAACCAAATGCAAGAAAACTAGCTAAAAAATGCAATATAATGCGAAATTCTGAGATTTGAAGGCTAAATCTCATATCGTCAGAAAACATGAAGTAGTGTCGAAATATTGGTATAAACGAATATATTTACGTAAAAACACACTACATGAAAAACGTGAAAAAAGTCACTATATTACCAAATTTGAGGATTTTAACTTCAAATTATATAGCGAGGTTTCGTATTACTTAGAGCCCAGAAAAGACATTTTAAAATGAAATGATCGATGTGTTTTCATTAGAATTAACTAAAATGTTCCTGATTTTCCGTTTATATTACCAATGGAAGATGTACACGTAAAACCGCTCTAATCCGGCTGAAACGTCGATATATGCAATAAAAACAGAACTTCTCCTCTATCAATATTTTACACAGTATTTTAACGAGAAACAAACAGTTGATTGAAAATGAAGTATTTAAGGATATTTTCTAACCAATTATGTTTTTGCACAATTTTTATCGTATATATAATAAATTAATATCAATACACTGAAAATTCACAAAAACGTGGAAAAACGGCAAAATATTGCCTAATTCGATGATATTTTGTTTAAATCACATAAAGGAAAAGAAGGATGATAAACGTCAAAATATTGCTAAATTCGATGATTTTTAGTACAAAACAAAATGCAAGAAAACTAGCTAAAAAATGCAATATTATGCGAAATTCTGAGATTTGAAGGCTAAATCACATATCGTGAGAAAACATGAAGTAGTGCCGAAATATTGGTATAAACGAATATATTTACGTAAAATCACACTACATGAAAAACGTGAAAAAAGTCACTATATTACCAAATTTGAGGATTTTAACTTCAAATTATAAGGCGAGGTTTCGTATTACTTAGATCCCAGAAAAGAAATATTAAAATGTTGTTTCCAATAAAAATGATAAAAATCAATGTGTTTTCATTAGAATTAACTAAAATGTTCCTGATTTTCCGTTTATATTACCAATGTAAGATGTACACGTAAAACCGCTCTAATCCGGCTGAAACGTCGATATATGCAATAAAAACAGAATTTCATCCCTTTTAATATCTTACACAGTAATTTAACGAGAAACAAGTAATTAGTTGCAAATGAAGTATTTAAGGTTATTTTGTAACTAATTATGTGTTTGCATCATTTTTATCGTATATATAATGAATTAATAACAATAAACTGAAAAATCACAAAAACGTGGAAAAAAGGCAAAATATTGCCTAATTCGATGATATTTTGTTTAAATCACATAAGGGAAAAGGGGGATGATGAACGTCAAAATATTGCTAAATTCGATGATATTTTATACAAACCAAATGCAAGAAAACTAGCTAAAAAATGCAATATAATGCGAAATTCTAAGATTTGAAGGCTAAATCACATATCGTGAGAAAACATGAAGTAGTGTCGAAATATTGGTATAAACGAATATATTTACGTAAAATCACACTACATGAAAAACGTGAAAAAAGTCACTATATTACCAAATTTGAGGATTTTAACTTCAAATTATATGGCGAGGTTTCGTATTACTTAGAGCCAAGAAAAGACATTTTAAAATGAAATGATATAAATCGATGTGTTTTTATTAGAATTAACTAAAATGTTCCTGATTTTCCGTTTATATTACCAATGGAAGATGTACACGTAAAACCGCTCTAATCCGGCTGAAACGTCGATATATGCAATAAAAAATGAACTTCTCCCCTTTTAATATCTTACACAGTATTTTAACGAGAAGCAAGTAATTGGTTGCCAATGAAGTATTTAAGGTTATTTTCTAACCAATTATGTGTTTGCATCATTTTTATCGTATATATAATAAATTAATAACAATAAACTGAAAATTCACAAAAACGTGGAAAAAAGGCAAAATATGGCCTAATTCGATGATATTTTGTTTAAATCATATGAGGGAAAAGGGGGATCATGAACGTCAAAATATTGCTAAATTCGATGATTTTTTATACAAACCAAATGCAAGAAAAATAGCTAAAAAATGCAATATAATGCGAAATTCTGAGATTTGAAGGCTAAATGACATATCGTGAGAAAACAAGAAGTTGTGTCGAAATATTGGTATAAACGAATATATTTACGTAAAATCACACTACATGAAAACCGTGAAAAAAGTCATTATATTACCAAATTTGAGGATTTTAACTACAAATTATTTTTGCGAGGTTTCGTATTACTTAGATCCCAGAAAAGACATTTTATATGTTAGTTTCCAATACAAGTGATAAAAATCAATGTGTTTTCATTAGAATTAACTAAAATGTTCCTGATTTTCCGTTTATATTACCAATGGAAGATGTACACGTAAAACCGCTCTAATCCGGCTGAAACGTCGAAACATGCAATAAAAACAGAACTTCTCCTCTTACAATATCTTACACAGTATTTTAACGAGAAACAAACACTTGATTGAAAATGAAGTATGTAAGGATATTTTCTAACCAATTATGTGTTTGCATCATTTTTATCGTATATATAATAAATTGTTAACAATAAACTGAAAATTCACAAAAACGTGGAAAAACCGCAAAATATTGCCTAATTCGATGATATTTTGTTTAAATCACACAAGGGAAATGGGGGATGATAAACGTCAAAATATTGCTAAATTCGATGATTATTTTATACAAACCAAATGCAAGAAAACTAGCTAAAAAATGCAATATAATGCGAAATTCTGAGATTTGAAGGCCAAATCACATATCGTGAGAAAACATGAAGTAGTGTCGAAATATTGGTATAAACGAATATATTTACGTAAAATCACACTACATGAAAAACGTGAAAAAGTCACTATATTACCAAATTTGAGGATTTTAACTACAAATTATATAGCGAGGTTTCGTATTACTTAGATCCCAGAAGAGACATATTAAAATGTTGTTTCCAATACAAATGATATAAATCGATTTGTGTTCATTAGAATTAACTAAAATGTTCCTGATTTTCCGTTTATATTACCAATGGAAGATGTACACGTAAAACCGCTCTAATCCGGCTGAAACGTCGATATATGCAATAAAAAAAGAATTTCATCCCTTTTAATATCTTACACAGTAATTTAACGAGAAACAAGTAATTAGTTGCAAATGAAGTATTTAAGGTTATTTTGTAACTAATTATGTGTTTGCATCATTTTTATCGTATATATAATGAATTAATAACAATAAACTGAAAAATCACAAAAACGTGGAAAAAAGGCAAAATATTGCCTAATTCGATGATATTTTGTTTAAATCACATAAGAAAAAAGGGGGATGATGAACGTCAAAATATTGCTAAATTCGATGATATTTTATACAAACCAAATGCAAGAAAACTAGCTAAAAAATGCAATATAATGCGAAATTCTAAGATTTGAAGGCTAAATCACATATCGTGAGAAAACATGAAGTAGTGTCGAAATATTGGTATAAACGAATCTATTTACGTAAAATCACACTACATGAAAAACGTGAAAAAAGTCACTATATTACCAAATTTGAGGATTTTAACTTCAAATTATATGGCGAGGTTTCGTATTACTTAGAGCCAAGAAAAGACATTTTAAAATGAAATGATATAAATCGATGTGTTTTTATTAGAATTAACTAAAATGTTCCTGATTTTCCGTTTATATTACCAATGGAAGATGTACACGTAAAACCGCTCTAATCCGGCTGAAACGTCGATATATGCAATAAAAAATGAACTTCTCCCCTTTTAATATCTTACACAGTATTTTAACGAGAAGCAAGTAATTGGTTGCCAATGAAGTATTTAAGGTTATTTTCTAACCAATTATGTGTTTGCATCATTTTTATCGTATATATAATAAATTAATAACAATAAACTGAAAATTCACAAAAACGTGGAAAAAAGGCAAAATATTGCCTAATTCGATGATATTTTGTTTAAATCACATAAAGGAAAAGGGGGATGATGAACGTTAAAATATTGCTAAATTCGATGATTTTTAGTACAAAACAAAATGCAAGAAAACTAGCTAAAAAATACAATATTGTGCGAAATTCTGAGATTTGAAGGCCAAATCACATATCGTGAGAAAACATGAAGTATTATCGAAATATTGGTATAATCGAATATATTTTCGTAAAATCACACTACATGAAAAACGTGAAATAAGTCACTATATTTCCAAATTTGAGGATTTTAACTTCAAATTATATGGCGAGGTTTCGTACTACTTAGATCCCAGAAAAGACATATTAAAATGTTGTTTCCAATACAAATGATAAAAATCAATGTGTTTTCATTAGAATTAACTAAAATGTTCCTGATTTGCCTTTATATTACCAATGGAAGATGTACACGTAAAACCGCTCTAATCCGGCTGAAACGTCGATATATGTTATAAAAACAGAACTTCTCCCCTTTTAAATATCTTACACAGTATCATAACGAGAAACAAATAGTTGGTTGATAATGAAGTATTTCTGGTTAATTTCTAACCAATTATATGTTTGCATTATTTTTATCGTATATATAATAAATTAATAACAATAAACTGAAAATTCACAAAAACGTGGAAAAACGGCAAAATATTGCCTAATTCGATGATATTTTGTTTAAATCACATAAAGGAAAAGGGGGATGATAAACGTCAAAATATTGCTAAATTCGATGATTTTTAGTACAGAACAAAATGCAAGAAAACTTGCTAAAAAATGCAATATTATGCGAAATTCTGAGATTTGAAGGCCAAATCACATATAGTGAGAAAACATGAAGTAATATCGAAATATTGGTATAATCGAGTATATTTACGTAAAATCACACTACATGAAAAACGTGAAAAAAGTCACTATATTACCAAATTTGAGGATTTTAACTTCAAATTATATGGCGAGGTTTCGTATTACTTAGATCCCAAAAAAGACATTTAAATGTTGTTTCCAATACAAATGATAAAAATCAATGTGTTTTCATTAGAATTAACTAAAATGTTCCTGATTTTCCGTTTATATTACCAATGTAAGATGTACACGTAAAACCGCTCTAATCCGGCTGAAACGTCGATATATGCAATAAAAACAGAACTTCATCCCTTTTAATATCTTACACAGTATTTTAACGAGAAACAAGTAATTAGTTGCAAATGAAGTATTTAAGGTTATTTTGTAACTAATTATGTGTTTGCATCATTTTTATCGTATATATAATGAATTAATAACAATAAACTGAAAAATCATAAAAACGTGGAAAAAAGGCAAAATATTGCCTAATTCGATGATATTTTATTTAAATCACATAAGGGAAAAGGGGGATGATGAACGTCAAAATATTGCTAAATTCGATGATTTTTTATACAAACCAAATGCAAGAAAACTAGCTAAAAAATGCAATATAATGCGAAATTCTGAGATTTGAAGGCTAAATCTCATATCGTCAGAAAACATGAAGTAGTGTCGAAATATTGGTATAAACGAATATATTTACGTAAAAACACACTACATGAAAAACGTGAAAAAAGTCACTATATTACCAAATTTGAGGATTTTAACTTCAAATTATATAGCGAGGTTTCGTATTACTTAGAGCCCAGAAAAGACATTTTAAAATGAAATGATCGATGTGTTTTCATTAGAATTGACTAAAATGTTCCTGATTTTCCGTTTATATTACCAATGGAAGATGTACACGTAAAACCGCTCTAATCCGGCTGAAACGTCGATATATGCAATAAAAACAGAACTTCTCCTCTATCAATATTTTACACAGTATTTTAACGAGAAACAAACAGTTGATTGAAAATGAAGTATTTAAGGATATTTTCTAACCAATTATGTTTTTGCACAATTTGTATCGTATATATAATAAATTAATATCAATACACTGAAAATTCACAAAAACGTGGAAAAACGGCAAAATATTGCCTAATTCGATGATATTTTGTTTAAATCACATAAAGGAAAAAAAGGATGATAAACGTCAAAATATTGCTAAATTCGATGATTTTTAGTACAAAACAAAATGCAAGAAAACTAGCTAAAAAATGCAATATTATGCGAAATTCTGAGATTTGAAGGCTAAATCACATATCGTGAGAAAACATGAAGTAGTGCCGAAATATTGGTATAAACGAATATATTTACGTAAAATCACACTACATGAAAAACGTGAAAAAAGTCACTATATTACCAAATTTGAGGATTTTAACTTCAAATTATAAGGCGAGGTTTCGTATTACTTAGATCCCAGAAAAGAAATATTAAAATGTTGTTTCCAATAAAAATGATAAAAATCAATGTGTTTTCATTAGAATTAACTAAAATGTTCCTGATTTTCCGTTTATATTACCAATGTAAGATGTACACGTAAAACCGCTCTAATCCGGCTGAAACGTCGATATATGCAATAAAAACAGAATTTCATCCCTTTTAATATCTTACACAGTAATTTAACGAGAAACAAGTAATTAGTTGCAAATGAAGTATTTAAGGTTATTTTGTAACTAATTATGTGTTTGCATCATTTTTATCGTATATATAATGAATTAATAACAATAAACTGAAAAATCACAAAAACGTGGAAAAAAGGCAAAATATTGCCTAATTCGATGATATTTTGTTTAAATCACATAAGGGAAAAGGGGGATGATGAACGTCAAAATATTGCTAAATTCGATGATATTTTATACAAACCAAATGCAAGAAAACTAGCTAAAAAATGCAATATAATGCGAAATTCTAAGATTTGAAGGCTAAATCACATATCGTGAGAAAACATGAAGTAGTGTCGAAATATTGGTATAAACGAATATATTTACGTAAAATCACACTACATGAAAAACGTGAAAAAAGTCACTATATTACCAAATTTGAGGATTTTAACTTCAAATTATATGGCGAGGTTTCGTATTACTTAGAGCCAAGAAAAGACATTTTAAAATGAAATGATATAAATCGATGTGTTTTTATTAGAATTAACTAAAATGTTCCTGATTTTCCGTTTATATTACCAATGGAAGATGTACACGTAAAACCGCTCTAATCCGGCTGAAACGTCGATATATGCAATAAAAAATGAACTTCTCCCCTTTTAATATCTTACACAGTATTTTAACGAGAAGCAAGTAATTGGTTGCCAATGAAGTATTTAAGGTTATTTTCTAACCAATTATGTGTTTGCATCATTTTTATCGTATATATAATAAATTAATAACAATAAACTGAAAATTCACAAAAACGTGGAAAAAAGGCAAAATATTGCCTAATTCGATGATATTTTGTTTAAATCACATAAAGGAAAAGGGGGATGATGAACGTTAAATTATTGCTAAATTCGATGATTTTTAGTACAAAACAAAATGCAAGAAAACTAGCTAAAAATACAATATTGTGCGAAATTCTGAGATTTGAAGGCCAAATCACATATCGTGAAAAAACATGAAGTATTATCGAAATATTGGTATAATCGAATATATTTACGTAAAATCACACTACATGAAAAACGTGAAATAAGTCACTATATTACCAAATTTCAGGATTTTAACTTCAAATTATATGGCGAGGTTTCGTACTACTTAGATCCCAGAAAAGACATATTAAAATGTTGTTTCCAATACAAATGATAAAAATCAATGTGTTTTCATTAGAATTAACTAAAATGTTCCTGATTTGCCTTTATATTACCAATGGAAGATGTACACGTAAAACCGCTCTAATCCGGCTGAAACGTCGATATATGTTATAAAAACAGAACTTCTCCCCTTTTAAATATCTTACACAGTATCATAACGAGAAACAAATAGTTGGTTGATAATGAAGTATTTCTGGTTAATTTCTAACCAATTATATGTTTGCATTATTTTATCGTATATATAATAAATTAATAACAATAAACTGAAAATTCACAAAAACATGGAAAAACGGCAAAATATTGCCTAATTCGATGATATTTTGTTTAAATCACATAAAGGAAAAGGGGGATGATAAACGTCAAAATATTGCTAAATTCGATGATTTTTAGTACAGAACAAAATGCAAGAAAACTTGCTAAAAAATGCAATATTATGCGAAATTCTGAGATTTGAAGGCCAAATCACATATCGTGAGAAAACATGAAGTAATATCGAAATATTGGTATAATCGAGTATATTTACGTAAAATCACACTACATGAAAAACGTGAAAAAAGTCACTATATTACCAAATTTGAGGATTTTAACTTCAAATTATATGGCGAGGTTTCGTATTACTTAGATCCCAAAAAAGACATTTAAATGTTGTTTCCAATACAAATGATAAAAATCAATGTGTTTTCATTAGAATTAACTAAAATGTTCCTGATTTTCCGTTTATATTACCAATGTAAGATGTACACGTAAAACCGCTCTAATCCGGCTGAAACGTCGATATATGCAATAAAAACAGAACTTCATCCCTTTTAATATCTTACACAGTAATTTAACGAGAAACAAGTAATTAGTTGCAAATGAAGTATTTAAGGTTATTTTGTAACTAATTATGTGTTTGCATCATTTTTATCGTATATATAATGAATTAATAACAATAAACTGAAAAATCACAAAAACGTGGAAAAAAGGCAAAATATTGCCTAATTCGATGATATTTTGTTTAAATCACATAAGGGAAAAGGGGGATGATGAACGTCAAAATATTGCTAAATTCGATGATATTTTATACAAACCAAATGCAAGAAAACTAGCTAAAAAATGCAATATAATGCGAAATTCTAAGATTTGAAGGCTAAATCACATATCGTGAGAAAACATGAAGTAGTGTCGAAATATTGGTATAAACGAATATATTTACGTAAAATCACACTACATGAAAAACGTGAAAAAAGTCACTATATTACCAAATTTGAGGATTTTAACTTCAAATTATATGGCGAGGTTTCGTATTACTTAGAGCCAAGAAAAGACATTTTAAAATGAAATGATATAAATCGATGTGTTTTTATTAGAATTAACTAAAATGTTCCTGATTTTCCGTTTATATTACCAATGGAAGATGTACACGTAAAACCGCTCTAATCCGGCTGAAACGTCGATATATGCAATAAAAAATGAACTTCTCCCCTTTTAATATCTTACACAGTATTTTAACGAGAAGCAAGTAATTGGTTGCCAATGAAGTATTTAAGGTTATTTTCTAACCAATTATGTGTTTGCATCATTTTTATCGTATATATAATAAATTAATAACAATAAACTGAAAATTCACAAAAACGTGGAAAAAAGGCAAAATATTGCCTAATTCGATGATATTTTGTTTAAATCACATAAAGGAAAAGGGGGATGATGAACGTTAAATTATTGCTAAATTCGATGATTTTTAGTACAAAACAAAATGCAAGAAAACTAGCTAAAAATACAATATTGTGCGAAATTCTGAGATTTGAAGGCCAAATCACATATCGTGAAAAAACATGAAGTATTATCGAAATATTGGTATAATCGAATATATTTACGTAAAATCACACTACATGAAAAACGTGAAATAAGTCACTATATTACCAAATTTCAGGATTTTAACTTCAAATTATATGGCGAGGTTTCGTACTACTTAGATCCCAGAAAAGACATATTAAAATGTTGTTTCCAATACAAATGATAAAAATCAATGTGTTTTCATTAGAATTAACTAAAATGTTCCTGATTTGCCTTTATATTACCAATGGAAGATGTACACGTAAAACCGCTCTAATCCGGCTGAAACGTCGATATATGTTATAAAAACAGAACTTCTCCCCTTTTAAATATCTTACACAGTATCATAACGAGAAACAAATAGTTGGTTGATAATGAAGTATTTCTGGTTAATTTCTAACCAATTATATGTTTGCATTATTTTATCGTATATATAATAAATTAATAACAATAAACTGAAAATTCACAAAAACATGGAAAAACGGCAAAATATTGCCTAATTCGATGATATTTTGTTTAAATCACATAAAGGAAAAGGGGGATGATAAACGTCAAAATATTGCTAAATTCGATGATTTTTAGTACAGAACAAAATGCAAGAAAACTTGCTAAAAAATGCAATATTATGCGAAATTCTGAGATTTGAAGGCCAAATCACATATCGTGAGAAAACATGAAGTAATATCGAAATATTGGTATAATCGAGTATATTTACGTAAAATCACACTACATGAAAAACGTGAAAAAAGTCACTATATTACCAAATTTGAGGATTTTAACTTCAAATTATATGGCGAGGTTTCGTATTACTTAGATCCCAAAAAAGACATTTAAATGTTGTTTCCAATACAAATGATAAAAATCAATGTGTTTTCATTAGAATTAACTAAAATGTTCCTGATTTTCCGTTTATATTACCAATGTAAGATGTACACGTAAAACCGCTCTAATCCGGCTGAAACGTCGATATATGCAATAAAAACAGAACTTCATCCCTTTTAATATCTTACACAGTAATTTAACGAGAAACAAGTAATTAGTTGCAAATGAAGTATTTAAGGTTATTTTGTAACTAATTATGTGTTTGCATCATTTTTATCGTATATATAATGAATTAATAACAATAAACTGAAAAATCACAAAAACGTGGAAAAAAGGCAAAATATTGCCTAATTCGATGATATTTTGTTTAAATCACATAAGGGAAAAGGGGGATGATGAACGTCAAAATATTGCTAAATTCGATGATATTTTATACAAACCAAATGCAAGAAAACTAGCTAAAAAATGCAATATAATGCGAAATTCTAAGATTTGAAGGCTAAATCACATATCGTGAGAAAACATGAAGTAGTGTCGAAATATTGGTATAAACGAATATATTTACGTAAAATCACACTACATGAAAAACGTGAAAAAAGTCACTATATTACCAAATTTGAGGATTTTAACTTCAAATTATATGGCGAGGTTTCGTATTACTTAGAGCCAAGAAAAGACATTTTAAAATGAAATGATATAAATCGATGTGTTTTTATTAGAATTAACTAAAATGTTCCTGATTTTCCGTTTATATTACCAATGGAAGATGTACACGTAAAACCGCTCTAATCCGGCTGAAACGTCGATATATGCAATAAAAAATGAACTTCTCCCCTTTTAATATCTTACACAGTATTTTAACGAGAAGCAAGTAATTGGTTGCCAATGAAGTATTTAAGGTTATTTTCTAACCAATTATGTGTTTGCATCATTTTTATCGTATATATAATAAATTAATAACAATAAACTGAAAATTCACAAAAACGTGGAAAAAAGGCAAAATATTGCCTAATTCGATGATATTTTGTTTAAATCACATAAAGGAAAAGGGGGATGATGAACGTTAAATTATTGCTAAATTCGATGATTTTTAGTACAAAACAAAATGCAAGAAAACTAGCTAAAAATACAATATTGTGCGAAATTCTGAGATTTGAAGGCCAAATCACATATCGTGAAAAAACATGAAGTATTATCGAAATATTGGTATAATCGAATATATTTACGTAAAATCACACTACATGAAAAACGTGAAATAAGTCACTATATTACCAAATTTCAGGATTTTAACTTCAAATTATATGGCGAGGTTTCGTACTACTTAGATCCCAGAAAAGACATATTAAAATGTTGTTTCCAATACAAATGATAAAAATCAATGTGTTTTCATTAGAATTAACTAAAATGTTCCTGATTTGCCTTTATATTACCAATGGAAGATGTACACGTAAAACCGCTCTAATCCGGCTGAAACGTCGATATATGTTATAAAAACAGAACTTCTCCCCTTTTAAATATCTTACACAGTATCATAACGAGAAACAAATAGTTGGTTGATAATGAAGTATTTCTGGTTAATTTCTAACCAATTATATGTTTGCATTATTTTATCGTATATATAATAAATTAATAACAATAAACTGAAAATTCACAAAAACATGGAAAAACGGCAAAATATTGCCTAATTCGATGATATTTTGTTTAAATCACATAAAGGAAAAGGGGGATGATAAACGTCAAAATATTGCTAAATTCGATGATTTTTAGTACAGAACAAAATGCAAGAAAACTTGCTAAAAAATGCAATATTATGCGAAATTCTGAGATTTGAAGGCCAAATCACATATCGTGAGAAAACATGAAGTAATATCGAAATATTGGTATAATCGAGTATATTTACGTAAAATCACACTACATGAAAAACGTGAAAAAAGTCACTATATTACCAAATTTGAGGATTTTAACTTCAAATTATATGGCGAGGTTTCGTATTACTTAGATCCCAAAAAAGACATTTAAATGTTGTTTCCAATACAAATGATAAAAATCAATGTGTTTTCATTAGAATTAACTAAAATGTTCCTGATTTTCCGTTTATATTACCAATGTAAGATGTACACGTAAAACCGCTCTAATCCGGCTGAAACGTCGATATATGCAATAAAAACAGAACTTCATCCCTTTTAATATCTTACACAGTAATTTAACGAGAAACAAGTAATTAGTTGCAAATGAAGTATTTAAGGTTATTTTGTAACTAATTATGTGTTTGCATCATTTTTATCGTATATATAATGAATTAATAACAATAAACTGAAAAATCACAAAAACGTGGAAAAAAGGCAAAATATTGCCTAATTCGATGATATTTTGTTTAAATCACATAAGGGAAAAGGGGGATGATGAACGTCAAAATATTGCTAAATTCGATGATATTTTATACAAACCAAATGCAAGAAAACTAGCTAAAAAATGCAATATAATGCGAAATTCTAAGATTTGAAGGCTAAATCACATATCGTGAGAAAACATGAAGTAGTGTCGAAATATTGGTATAAACGAATATATTTACGTAAAATCACACTACATGAAAAACGTGAAAAAAGTCACTATATTACCAAATTTGAGGATTTTAACTTCAAATTATATGGCGAGGTTTCGTATTACTTAGAGCCAAGAAAAGACATTTTAAAATGAAATGATATAAATCGATGTGTTTTTATTAGAATTAACTAAAATGTTCCTGATTTTCCGTTTATATTACCAATGGAAGATGTACACGTAAAACCGCTCTAATCCGGCTGAAACGTCGATATATGCAATAAAAAATGAACTTCTCCCCTTTTAATATCTTACACAGTATTTTAACGAGAAGCAAGTAATTGGTTGCCAATGAAGTATTTAAGGTTATTTTCTAACCAATTATGTGTTTGCATCATTTTTATCGTATATATAATAAATTAATAACAATAAACTGAAAATTCACAAAAACGTGGAAAAAAGGCAAAATATTGCCTAATTCGATGATATTTTGTTTAAATCACATAAAGGAAAAGGGGGATGATGAACGTTAAATTATTGCTAAATTCGATGATTTTTAGTACAAAACAAAATGCAAGAAAACTAGCTAAAAATACAATATTGTGCGAAATTCTGAGATTTGAAGGCCAAATCACATATCGTGAGAAAACATGAAGTATTATCGAAATATTGGTATAATCGAATATATTTACGTAAAATCACACTACATGAAAAACGTGAAATAAGTCACTATATTACCAAATTTGAGGATTTTAACTTCAAATTATATGGCGAGGTTTCGTACTACTTAGATCCCAGAAAAGACATATTAAAATGTTGTTTCCAATACAAATGATAAAAATCAATGTGTTTTCATTAGAATTAACTAAAATGTTCCTGATTTGCCTTTATATTACCAATGGAAGATGTACACGTAAAACCGCTCTAATCCGGCTGAAACGTCGATATATGTTATAAAAACAGAACTTCTCCCCTTTTAAATATCTTACACAGTATCATAACGAGAAACAAATAGTTGGTTGATAATGAAGTATTTCTGGTTAATTTCTAACCAATTATATGTTTGCATTATTTTATCGTATATATAATAAATTAATAACAATAAACTGAAAATTCACAAAAACATGGAAAAACGGCAAAATATTGCCTAATTCGATGATATTTTGTTTAAATCACATAAAGGAAAAGGGGGATGATAAACGTCAAAATATTGCTAAATTCGATGATTTTTAGTACAGAACAAAATGCAAGAAAACTTGCTAAAAAATGCAATATTATGCGAAATTCTGAGATTTGAAGGCCAAATCACATATCGTGAGAAAACATGAAGTAATATCGAAATATTGGTATAATCGAGTATATTTACGTAAAATCACACTACATGAAAAACGTGAAAAAAGTCACTATATTACCAAATTTGAGGATTTTAACTTCAAATTATATGGCGAGGTTTCGTATTACTTAGATCCCAAAAAAGACATTTAAATGTTGTTTCCAATACAAATGAGAAAAATCAATGTGTTTTCATTAGAATTAACTAAAATGTTCCTGATTTTCCGTTTATATTACCAATGTAAGATGTACACGTCAAACCGCTCTAATCCGGATGAAACGTCGATATATGCAATAAAAACAGAACTTCATCCCTTTTAATATCTTACACAGTATTTTAACGAGAAACAAGTAATTAGTTGCAAATGAAGTATTTAAGGTTATTTTGTAACTAATTATGTGTTTGCATCATTTTTATCGTATATATAATGAATTAATAACAATAAACTGAAAAATCACAAAAACGTGGAAAAAAGGCAAAATATTGCCTAATTCGATGATATTTTATTTAAATCACATAAGGGAAAAGGGGGATGATGAACGTCAAAATATTGCTAAATTCGATGATTTTTTATACAAACCAAATGCAAGAAAACTAGCTAAAAAATGCAATATAATGCGAAATTCTGAGATTTGAAGGCTAAATCACATATCGTGAGAAAACATGAAGTAGTGTCGAAATATTGGTATAAACGAATATATTTACGTAAAAACACATTACATGAAAAACGTGAAAAAAGTCACTATATTACCAAATTTGAGGATTTTAACTTCAAATTATATAGCGAGGTTTCGTATTACTTAGAGCCCAGAAAAGACATTTTAAAATGAAATGATCGATGTGTTTTCATTACAATTAACGAAAATGTTCCTGATTTTCCGTTTATATTACCAATGGAAGATGTACACGTAAAACCGCTCTAATCCGGCTGAAACGTCGATATATGCAATAAAAACAGAACTTCTCCTCTTTCAATATTTTACACAGTATTTTAACGAGAAACAAACAGTTGATTGAAAATGAAGTATTTAAGTATATTTTCTAACCAATTATGTTTTTGCACAATTTTTATCGTATATATAATAAATTAATATCAATAAACTGAAAATTCACAAAAACGTGGAAAAACGGCAAAAATTGCCTAATTCGATATTTTGTTTATATCACATAAAGGAAAAGAAAGATGATAAACGTCAAAATATTGCTAAATTCGATGATTTTTAGTACAAAACAAAATGCAAGAAAACTAGCTAAAAAATGCAATATAATGCGAAATTCTGAGATTTGAAGGCTAAATCACATATCGTGAGAAAACATGAAGTAGTGCCGAAATATTGGTATAAACGAATATATTTACGTAAAATCACACTACATGAAAAACGTGAAAAAGTCACTATATTACCAAATTTGAGGATTTTAACTTCAAATTATAAGGCGAGGTTTCGTATTACTTAGAGCCCAGAAAAGACATTTTAAAATGAAATGATATAAATCGATGTGTTTTCATTAGAATTAACTAAAATGTTCCTGATTTTCCGTTTATATTACCAATGGAAGATGTACACTTAAAACAGCTCTAATCCGGCTGAAACGTCGATATATGCAATAAAAAATGAATTTCTCCCCTTTTAATATCTTACACAGTATTTTAACGAGAAGCAAGTAATTGGTTGCCAATGAAGTATTTAAGGTTATTTTCTAACCAATTATGTGTTTGCATCATTTTTATCGTATATATAATAAATTAATAACAATAAACTGAAAATTCACAAAAACGTGGAAAAAAGGCAAAATATTGCCTAATTCGATGATATTTTGTTTAAATCACATAAAGGAAAAGGGGGATGATGAACGTTAAAATAGTGCTAAATTCGATGATTTTTAGTACAAAACAAAATGCAAGAAAACTAGCTAAAAAATACAATATTATGCGAAATTCTGAGATTTGAAGACCAAATCACATATCGTGAGAAAACATGAAGTAGTGCCGAAATATTGGTACAAACGAATATATTTACGTAAAATCACACTACACGAAAAACGTGAAAAAAGTCACTATATTACCAAATTTGAGGATTTTAACTTCAAATTATAAGGCGAGGTTTCGTATTACTTAGATCCCAGAAAAGAAACATTAAAATGTTGTTTCCAATAAAAATGATAAAAATCAATGTGTTTTCATAAGAATTAACTAAAATGTTCCTGATTTTCCGTTTATATTACCAATGTATGATGTACACGTAAAACCGCTCTAATCCGGCTGAAACGTCGATATATGCAATAAAAACAGAACTTCATCACTTTTAATATCTTACACAGTAATTTAACGAGAAACAAGTAATTGGTTGCAAATGAAGTATTTAAGGTTATTTTGTAACTAATTATGTGTTTGCATCATTTTTATCGTATATATAATGAATTAATAACAATAAACTGAAAATTCACAAAAACGTGGAAAAACGGCAAAATATTGCCTAATTCGATGATATTTTGTTTAAATCACATAAGGGAAATGGGGGATGATAAACGTCAAAAAATTGCTAAATTCGATGATTTTTTATAAAAAAAAAATGCAAGAAAACTAGCTAAAAAATGCAATATAATGCGAAATTCTGAGATTTGAAGGCTAAATCACATATCGTGAAGAAAACATGAAGTAGTGTCGAAATATTGGTATAAACGAATATATATACGTAAAATCACACTACATGAAAAACGTGTAAAAAGTCACTATATTACCAAATTTGAGGATTTTAACTTCAAATTATATGGCGAGGTTTCGTATTACTTAGAGCCCAGAAAAGACATTTTAAAATGTTGTTTCCAATACAAATGATATAAATCGATGTGTTTTCATTAGATTTAACTAAAATGTTCCTGATTTTCCGTTTATATTACCAATGGAAGATGTACATGTAAAACCGCTCTAATCCGGCTGAAACGACGATATATGCAACAAAAACAGAACTTCTCCTCTTTCAATATCTTACACAGTATTTTAACGAAAAACAAACAGTTGATTGAAAATGAAGTATTTAAGGATATTTTCTAACCAATTATGTGTTTGCATCATTTTTATCGTATATATAGTAAATTAATAACAATAAACTGAAAATTCACAAAAACGTGGAAAAATGGAAAAATATTGCCTAATTCGATGATATTTTGTTTAAATCACATAGAGAAAAAGGGGGATGATAAACGTCAAAATATTGCTAAATTCGATGATTTTTAGTACAAAACAAAATGCAAGAAAACTTGCTAAAAAATGCAATATTATGCGAAATTCTGAGATTTGAAGGCCAAATCATATATCGTGAGAAAACATGAAGTAATATCGAAATATTGGTATAATCGAATATATTTACGTAAAATCACACTACATGAAAAACGTGAAATAAGTCACTATATTACCAAATTTGAGGATTTTAACTTCAATTTATATGGCGAGGTTTCGTACTACTTAGATCCCAGAGAAGACATATTAATATGTTGTTTCCAATACAAATGATATAAATCGATGTGTTTTCATTAGAATTAACTAAAATGTTCCTGAATTTCCGTTTATATTACCAATGGAAGATGTACACGTAAAATCGCTCTAATCCGGCTGAAACGTCGATATATGCAATAAAAACAGAACTTCTCCCCTTTTAATATCTTACACAGTATTTTAACGAGAAGCAAGTAATTGGTTGCCAATGAAGTATTTAAGGTTATTTTCTAACCAATTATGTGTTTGCATCATTTTTATCGTATATATAATAAATTAATAACAATAAACTGAAAATTCACAAAAACGTGGAACAAGGGCAAAATATTGAATAATTCGATGATATTTTGTTTAAATCACATAAGGGAAAAGGGGGATGATGAACGTCAAAATATTCCTAAATTCGATGATTTTTTATACAAACCAAATGCAAGAAAACTAGCTAAAAAATACAATATTATGCGAAATTCTGAGGTTTGAAGGCTAAATCACATATCGTGAGAAAACATGAAGTAGTGCCGAAATGTTGGTATAAACGAATATATTTACGTAAAATCACACTACATGAAAAACGTGAAAAAATTCACTATATTACCAAATTTAAGGATTTTAACTTCAAATTATATGGCGAGGTTTCGTATTACTTAGATCCCAGAAAAGACATTTTAAAATGTTGTTTCCAATACAAATGATATAAATCGATGTGTTTTCATTAGAATTAACTAAAATGTTCCTGATTTTCCGTTAATATTACCAATGGAAGATGTACACGTAAAACCGCTCTAATCCGGCTGAAACGTCGATATATGCAATAAAAACAGAACTTCTCCCCTTTCAATATCTTACACAGTATTTTAACGAGAAACAAACAGTTGATTGAAAATGAAGTATTTAAGGTTATTTTGTAACTATTTATGTGTTTGCATCATTTTTATCGTATATATAATGAATTAATAACAATAAACTGAAAAATCACAAAAACGTGGAAAAAAGGCAAAATATTGCCTAATTCGATGATATTTTGTTTAAATCACATAAGGGAAAAGGGGGATGATGAACGTCAAAATATTGCTAAATTCGATGATTTTTTATACAAACCAAATGCAAGAAAACTAGCTAAAAAATGCAATATAATGCGAAATTCTGAGATTTGAAGGCTAAATCACATATCGTGAGAAAACATGAAGTAGTGTCGAAATATTGGTATAAACGAATATATTTACGTAAAATCACACTACATGAAAAACGTGAAAAAAGTCACTATATTACCAAATTTGAGGATTTTAACTACAAATTATATGGCGAGGTTTCGTATTACTTAGATCCCAGAAAAGACATATTAAAATGTTGTTTCCAATACAAATGATATAAATCGATGTGTGTTCTTTAGAATTAACTAAAATGTTCCTGATATTCCGTTTATATTACCAATGGAAGATGTACACGTAAAACCGCTCTAATCCGGCTGAAACGTCGATATATGCAATAAAAACAGAACTTCTCCCCTTTTAATATCTTACACAGTATTTTAACGAAAAGCAAGTAATTGGTTGCCAATGAAGTATTTAAGGTTATTTTCTAACCAATTATGTGTTTGCATCATTTTTATCGTATATATAATAAATTAATAACAATAAACTGAAAATTCACAAAAACGTGCAACAAGAGCAAAATATTGCCTAATTCGATGATATTTTGTTACAATCACATAAGGGAAAAAAGGGATGATGAACGTCAAAATATTGCTAAATTCGATGATTTTTTATACAAACCAAATGCAAGAAAACTAGCTAAAAAATGCAATATAATGCGAAATTCTGAGATTTGAAGGCTAAATCACATATCGTGAGAAAACATGAAGTAGTGTCGAAATATTGGTATAAACGTATATATTTACGTAAAATCACACTACATGAAAAACGTGAAAAACGTCACTATATTACCAAATTTGAGGATTTTAACTTCAAATTATATGGCGAGGTTTCGTATTACTTAGAGCCCCGAAAAGACATTTTAAAATGAAATGATATAAATCGATGTGTTTTCATTAGAATTAACTAAAATGTTCCTGATTTTCCGTTTATATTACCAATGGAAGATGTACACGTAAAACCGCTCTAATCCGGCTGAAACGTCGATATATGCAATAAAAACAGAACTTCTCCTCTTTCAATATTTTACACAGTATTTTAACGAGAAACAAACAGTTGACTGAAAATGAAGTATTTAAGGATATTTTCTAACCAATTATGTGTTTGCATAATTTTTATCGTATATATAATAAATTAATATCAATAAACTGAAAATTCACAAAAACGTGGAAAAACGGCAAAATATTGCCTAATTCGATATTTTGTTTAAATCACATAAAGGAAAAGAAGGATGATAAACGTCAAAATATTGCTAAATTCGATGATTTTTAGTACAAAACAAAATGCAAGAAAACTAGCTAAAAAATGCAATATTATGCGAAATTCTGAGATTTGAAGGCTAAATCACATATCGTGAGAAAACATGAAGTAGTGCCGAAATATTGGTATAAACGAATATATTTACGTAAAATCACACTACATGAAAAACGTGAAAAAAGTCACTATATTACCAAATTTGAGGATTTTAACTTCAAATTATAAGGCGAGGTTTCGTATTACTTAGATCCCAGAAAAGAAATATTAAAATGTTGTTTCCAATAAAAATGATTAAAATCAATGTGTTTTCATTAGAATTAACTAAAATGTTCCTGATTTTCCGTTTATATTACCAATGTAAGATGTACACGTAAAACCGCTCTAATCCGGCTGAAACGTCGATATATGCAATAAAAACAGAACTTCATCCCTTTTAATATCTTACACAGTAATTTAACGAGAAACAAGTAATTGGTTGCAAATGAAGTATTTAAGGTTATTTTGTAACTAATTATGTGTTTGCATCATTTTTATCGTATATATATAATGAATTAATAACAATAAACTGAAAAATCACAAAAACGTGTAAAAAAGGCAAAATATTGCCTAATTCGATGATATTTTGTTTAAATCACATAAGGGAAAAGGGGGATGATGAACGTCAAAATATTGCGAAATTCGATGATTTTTTATACAAACCAAATGCAAGAAAACTAGCTAAAAAATGCAATATAATGCGAAATTCTGAGATTTGAAGGCTAAATCACATATCGTGAGAAAACATGAAGTAGTGTCGAAATATTTGTACAAACGAATATATTTACGTAAAATCACACTACATGAAAAACGTGAAAAAAGTCACTATATTACCAAATCTGAGGATTTTAACTTCAAATTATAAGGCGAGGTTTCGTATTACTTAGATCCCAGAAAAGAAATATTAAAATGTTGTTTCCAATAAAAATGATAAAAATCAATGTGTTTTCTTTAGAATTAACTAAAATGTTCCTGATTTTCCGTTTATATTACCAACGTAAGATGTACACGTAAAACCGCTCTAATCCGGCTGAAACGTCGATATATGCAATAAAAACAGAACTTCATCCTTTTTAATATCTAACACAGTATTTTAACGAGAAACAAGTAATTGGTTGCAAATGAAGTATTTAAGGTTATTTTGTAACCAATTATGTGTTTGCATCATTTTTATCGTATATATAATGAATTAATAACAATAAACTGAAAAATCACAAAAACGTGGAAAAAAGGCAAAATATTGCCCAATTCGATGATATTTTGTTTAAATCACATAAAGGAAAAGGGGGATGATGAACGTCAAAATATTGCTAAATTCGATGATTTTTTATACAAACCAAATGCAAGAAAACTAGCTAAAAAATGCAATATAATGCGAAATTCTGAGATTTGAAGGCTAAATCACATATCGTGAGAAAACATGAAGTAGTGTCGAAATATTGGTATAAACGAATATATTTACGTAAAATCACACTACATGAAAAACGTGAAAAAAGTCACTATATTACCAAATTTGAGGATTTTAACTTCAAATTATATGGCGAGGTTTCGTATTACTTAGAGCCCAGAAAAGACATTTTAAAATGTTGTTTCCAATACAAATGATATAAATCGATGTATTTTCATTAGATTTAACTAAAATGTTCCTGATTTTCCGTTTATATTACCAATGGAAGATGTACATGTAAAACCGCTCTAATCCGGCTGAAACGTCGATATATGCAACAAAAACAGAACTTCTCCTCTTTCAATATCTTACACAGTATTTTAACGAAAAACAAACAGTTGATTGAAAATGAAGTATTTAAGGATATTTTCTAACCAATTATGTGTTTGCATCATTTTTATCGTATATATAGTAAATTAATAACAATAAACTGAAAATTCACAAAAACGTGGAAAAATGGAAAAATATTGCCTAATTCGATGATATTTTGTTTAAATCACATAGAGAAAAAGGGGGATGATAAACGTCAAAATATTGCTAAATTCGATGATTTTTAGTACAAAACAAAATGCAAGAAAACTTGCTAAAAAATGCAATATTATGCGAAATTCTGAGATTTGAAGGCCAAGTCATATATCGTGAGAAAACATGAAGTAATATCGAAATATTGGTATAATCGAATATATTTACGTAAAATCACACTACATGAAAAACGTGAAATAAGTCACTATATTACCAAATTTGAGGATTTCAACTTCAATTTATATGGCGAGGTTTCGTACTACTTAGATCCCAGAGAAGACATATTAATATGTTGTTTCCAATACAAATGATATAAATCGATGTGTTTTCATTAGAATTAACTAAAATGTTCCTGATTTTCCGTTTATATTACCAATGGAAGATGTACACGTAAAATCGCTCTAATCCGGCTGAAACGTCGATATATGCAATAAAAACAGAACTTCTCCCCTTTTAATATCTTACACAGTATTTTAACGAGAAGCAAGTAATTGGTTGCCAATGAAGTATTTAAGGTTATTTTCTAACCAATTATGTGTTTGCATCATTTTTATCGTATATATAATAAATTAATAACAATAAACTGAAAATTCACAAAAACGTGGAACAAGGGCAAAATATTGAATAATTCGATGATATTTTGTTTAAATCACATAAGGGAAAAGGGGGATGATGAACGTCAAAATATTCCTAAATTCGATGATTTTTTATACAAACCAAATGCAAGAAAACTAGCTAAAAAATACAATATTATGCGAAATTCTGAGGTTTGAAGGCTAAATCACATATCGTGAGAAAACATGAAGTAGTGCCGAAATGTTGGTATAAACGAATATATTTACGTAAAATCACACTACATGAAAAACGTGAAAAAATTCACTATATTACCAAATTTAAGGATTTTAACTTCAAATTATATGGCGAGGTTTCGTATTACTTAGATCCCAGAAAAGACATTTTAAAATGTTGTTTCCAATACAAATGATATAAATCGATGTGTTTTCATTAGAATTAACTAAAATGTTCCTGATTTTCCGTTAATATTTCCAATGGAAGATGTACACGTAAAACCGCTCTAATCCGGCTGAAACGTCGATATATGCAATAAAAACAGAACTTCTCCCCTTTCAATATCTGACACAGTATTTTAACGAGAAACAAACAGTTGATTGAAAATGAAGTATTTAAGGTTATTTTGTAACTATTTATGTGTTTGCATCATTTTTATCGTATATATAATGAATTAATAACAATAAACTGAAAAATCACAAAAACGTGGAAAAAAGGCAAAATATTGCCTAATTCGATGATATTTTGTTTAAATCACATAAGGGAAAAGGGGGATGATGAACGTCAAAATATTGCTAAATTCGATGATTTTTTATACAAACCAAATGCAAGAAAACTAGCTAAAAAATGCAATATAATGCGAAATTCTGAGATTTGAAGGCTAAATCACATATCGTGAGAAAACATGAAGTAGTGTCGAAATATTGGTATAAACGAATATATTTACGTAAAATCACACTACATGAAAAACGTGAAAAAAGTCACTATATTACCAAATTTGAGGATTTTAACTACAAATTATATGGCGAGGTTTCGTATTACTTAGATCCCAGAAAAGACATATTAAAATGTTGTTTCCAATACAAATGATATAAATCGATGTTTCTTTAGAATTAACTAAAATGTTCCTGATTTTCCGTTTATATTACCAATGGAAGATGTACACGTAAAACCGCTCTAATCCGGCTGAAACGTCGATATATGCAATAAAAACAGAACTTCTCCCCTTTTAATATCTTACACAGTATTTTAACGAAAAGCAAGTAATTGGTTGCCAATGAAGTATTTAAGGTTATTTTGTAACTAATTATGTGTTTGCATCATTTTTATCGTATATATATAATGAATTAATAACAATAAACTGAAAAATCACAAAAACGTGTAAAAAAGGCAAAATATTGCCTAATTCGATGATATTTTGTTTAAATCACATAAGGGAAAAGGGGGATGATGAACGTCAAAATATTGCGAAATTCGATGATTTTTTATACAAAGCAAATGCAAGAAAACTAGCTAAAAAATGCAATATAATGCGAAATTCTGAGATTTGAAGGCTAAATCACATAACGTGAGAAAACATGAAGTAGTGTCGAAATATTTGTACAAACGAATATATTTACGTAAAATCACACTACATGAAAAACGTGAAAAAATCACTATATTACCAAATCTGAGGATTTTAACTTCAAATTATAAGGCGAGGTTTCGTATTACTTAGATCCCAGAAAAGAAATATTAAAATGTTGTTTCCAATAAAAATGATAAAAATCAATGTGTTTTCTTTAGAATTAACTAAAATGTTCCTGATTTTCCGTTTATATTACCAATGTAAGATGTACACGTAAAACCGCTCTAATCCGGCTGAAACGTCGATATATGCAATAAAAACAGAACTTCATCCTTTTTAATATCTAACACAGTATTTTAACGAGAAACAAGTAATTGGTTGCAAATGAAGTATTTAAGGTTATTTTGTAACCAATTATGTGTTTGCATCATTTTTATCGTATATATAATGAATTAATAACAATAAACTGAAAAATCACAAAAACGTGGAAAAAAGGCAAAATATTGCCCAATTCGATGATATTTTGTTTAAATCACATAAAGGAAAAGGGGGATGATGAACGTCAAAATATTGCTAAATTCGATGATTTTTTATACAAACCAAATGCAAGAAAACTAGCTAAAAAATGCAATATAATGCGAAATTCTGAGATTTGAAGGCTAAATCACATATCGTGAGAAAACATGAAGTAGTGTCGAAATATTGGTATAAACGAATATATTTACGTAAAATCACACTACATGAAAAACGTGAAAAAAGTCACTATATTACCAAATATGAGGATTTTAACTTCAAATTATATGGCGAGGTTT